>NW_008438942.1:0-418 GCF_000622305.1 Nannospalax galili
ATTCTTTCTCTCTGAGTTCTTTAAAATATTTCATGGGGACCAGTGGGATGGCTCAGAGGGTAAAGGGTTTGCTAAACCTGACAACCTGAGTTCAGTCCCCAGGACCCACATGGTGGAAGGAGAGAACTGCCTCCCACAAGTTGTCCTCTGACCTCCACAACTGTGCTGTGGCTCTCACACCCCCATCCTGAAAATAAATAAATGTAAATTTAAAACATCTAAAATGTTTGCTAGTTAAAAGCAAAGGACATAATACTGTCTGATGGATTTTCTGTGGGTGTAAATGTAAAAAAATATATGAGCTAACTGCATCATGAAATGGGAGGTAAAGGGAAAACAAACCAGGGACAATCCTATATTCTCCTTGAATCAGCAAAACACTGATTGGAATTAGACTGAACTCATATATATATATATA
>NW_008438943.1:0-418 GCF_000622305.1 Nannospalax galili
ATATAACAGGTGGGGATCAGTAACCCCAGCTCTTACTGTGTTGTAATTGATTTAACTGTTCTCTTGTAGTCCAGTGTTTGGATTATGTCCAGTTTCAACAATTAGAAGTAATGTGGCTCATAAACATTGTTAGCCAAATGACATTTACTTTACTTGGAGCAGATTTCCCTAGGGTAGGGTTTCCAAAGTAGGCTCTGTGGGTCAGAGGACAAGTGGATCTTGTTACATAGGGTGGACTGCTCCCTGGAACTCTATCCACTTGTAGTGCCATGATTAATGTTGAAGTGTGCAGCTCTCCCCTTATCCTGCTAGTGCTGGGTTTTACAATTTTCTTTTTGTTACTTTCATAATTGGCTTGCTGTTTTGCAATTGCTGATTGCTAGTGGTGTTTCAAAACCAGAAAAAGAAAAGAAAAAAA
>NW_008438944.1:0-417 GCF_000622305.1 Nannospalax galili
TAAAAATGGTCGTGTCACCTGCCACCTCTTACGTGCAGATGGTCGTGTCTCTTGCCCCCTCTGACGTGCAGAAGGTCATGTCACCTGGCCCCTCTGACGTGCACACAGTCGTGTCACCAGCGGCCTCTGACATGCACATGGTCTTGTAACCTGCCCCCTCTGACATGCACATGGTCATGTCACCTGCCCCTCTAACGTGCAAATGGTCATGTCAAGTGTCCCTTCTGATGTGTACATAATCGTGTCACCTGCCCCCTCTGATGTGCAGATGGTGGTGTCACCTGCTCCCTCAGACGTGCAGATGGTGATGTTACATGCCCCATCTGACGTGCAGGTGGTGGTGCCCCTCTGCCCTCTGACGTCCAGATGGTCGTGTCACCTGCCCTCTTTGAATTGCACATGGTCGTGTCACCTGCC
>NW_008438945.1:0-418 GCF_000622305.1 Nannospalax galili
AGATGTTATCTGACATATTAACTGAACCAAAGTGAATTTTAAGCACATAAAAAGTGAAATTAGTATTTGTCAGAATACGTTTCTTTGTGCAGTATGATCTTAAGATTTCAACAGTTAACACGTTTTCCCCTTATTCACTGTACATGTACTGTGTGAACCAGATAGACCATTGCTGATGTAGGAGCAGGTATGACTCACATCCATTAGTACCAAACTGAGGACACGGAGGGAATGTGACAAGTAAGATCCCAACTCGCAACACTTGTTAAAGAGTGACATATCATGTTTTTACATATATTGAGCAGGTTTGCTCCACAGTGGGCTGACAAGTGTGATCCTGCCTCATGTAACCATAGGAAGACAGCAGAACATTTATGAACAGAACTATCAATTACAGCAACAGACCTCATTCCAGGCC
>NW_008438946.1:0-417 GCF_000622305.1 Nannospalax galili
ATATATATATATATATATATGACAGAATATATGAACTCCAGTGGGGGGCTATGGGAGTGGGCCAATGGGGGAAGGCATAAAGATGTTTAATATCTTCTGTATGAAATATAAAAAATCCTTGAAGGTACCCCATGCATCAGAAGCTTTTGTGTCTTCTGTGAATTTTAGCTCCAGAGTCATTGCATAAAGGTGTGTGGAAAACATGTCTGAGTAGAGAGCACCAAGGAAGGGCTCCTGAAGTGACTTTAACAAATAAGTGATGCATCTACATCGTGGGGCACCTGAACCTAAATATAAAGAATTAAAAATAACTTCAATTCAGGGCTGGAGAGATGGCTCAGCAGTTAAGAACACTGGCTATTCTTCCAGAAGACCTGGGTTGGAATCCCAGCACCCACATGGCAGCTAACAACAGTC
>NW_008438947.1:0-418 GCF_000622305.1 Nannospalax galili
TAGAGTCCCTTGTTTAGGAAGATCAGTTTTTCCTCACATAGCAGTAATCAGTTGCCACTATTTCTTCAGCTAAGTTTGGGGGTCTGCTGTTCATTTCCCTATTACCTTCTTACATCCATCCTTCTCATCCCCAATAGACCATGAGCTCACTAAAGACTTGTTTCTAATAGGGCACCAGATACAGTGCCTTCCCTGACTTGTATAGCCAGGCCTACATATAAATGAACAAGGGATCACTCCCAGATAACCAGAAAGCAGAGCTAGGACCAAAGTGAGGGGTGCAGGGCACTTCCTGTCAGGGGCCTGAAAAAAAAAAGCACAACCTTGTCCCTTATAATGCCTTATTAGTTTTCAGTGACTTACTTAGCACATCCTAGTCCTGGTACCACCAATGAACTTTGCTGTCACTCAAATTCTG
>NW_008438948.1:0-418 GCF_000622305.1 Nannospalax galili
AAACAGGCACCTGTGACATAGCATACAATAATTTTCTTACTATTATACGTTAAAAAGACAAAGGATCCAAAACCAAATCTGTCCCTTCCTTTCATTTGTTTTTGAGACAGGGTCTTACTTTATAGCTTTGTAGTCCTGCCTAAGCCTCCAGAGCCCAGGGAATGATAGGCTTGTTCTCCCATAATCAACTCCAACAGGCATTTTTCAGGTTACTTTGTTAAATACTGTTTGTTCTTTGTGTAGAATAGGCACTTCTTCATTTTTGTAATACTCCGATAACCTTGAATATTTAAAGTGTGACTATTGTCATCAAAATTGGACCATTCCTTTGTGAAGTGTTCATATAGTTCAGTTCCCTAGACTCATAAAAGTACATTAGGTAAAGAGAAAACAGCACTAATTTATTATTATTATTATT
>NW_008438949.1:0-418 GCF_000622305.1 Nannospalax galili
TACAGTGTGGCTGGAGGCGGGGTTTAAAGGAAACCTGGGTTGAAGAGAGCTTGCCCCTTACTGACAAACTTGCTCCAGGCACCACCATCCCCCTGTTCTTTCAACCTTCTCTGCCATGGACACACCCTGGCAGGCTCACTACCCTTGTAGCATATGGAAGAACTGGGGAATGACATAAAGGAGATGTTTTGTGGCAAAAATTTTTGTGGCAGCCTGATTTGTCCTGCACTCTTCCTAGGAGGGCCATACTGGGGTTCAGAACTCCACCCCTCCATTCCCTCATCCATCCAGTACAGTCATGGTGTGTCTCCAAGGTCCTAACCCTGGAGGTGTGAGCTCCAGGCATGCATCTCACCCCACACTATCCTTTATATATGCCAGCAGGCCTTGCACAGGGTGGGGCTCCTAGGCAGTTAGT
>NW_008438950.1:0-418 GCF_000622305.1 Nannospalax galili
TTTAAAAATGTTAATTACATGTATGTGTGTGTCTGTGTGTTTCGGAGTATGTGCCCATAATGCAGGTGCCCATGGAGGTTAGAAAAGGGTGTCAGATCCCCTGGAACCAGAGGTACAGTTGGTTGTGAGCCACCTGATGTGGGTGCTGGGAGCCAAACTCAGGTGTTTTGCAAGAGCAGTATGTGCTGTTAACTGCTGAAACATCTCTTCACTCTCCAGCCTTGAGCTTCTGATCCACTTCCTTCTCCAGAGTTGTGACCTGGATGTTCTTCTGATAAGCCATGGTCCCACGCTCTGCAAAAGGAGTCAAGCCATGAGGGGGGTGGACCCACCATTATACTGGAGTGTGGGCAAACACCTGGTGAGAGACCAGGGGTGGGAGATGGATGGTGTGTGCATTTCAAATATGGAAAAGGAA
>NW_008438951.1:0-418 GCF_000622305.1 Nannospalax galili
AGAAGAGAGGAAGGGATCAAATAGGGAGAGAGAATAATGTAATACCTGTGACACAGCATCAGAGGGAGATTATGGAAGAAGGGAGCTATCTGGAGGGGACGGAAAGGACAGAGAGATGATAAGAGAGGCAGATGAATTGGAACAAAACATAATGATGCACATGTAGAGAATTTCCAAAACAGAGTCTATTACTGTATGTGATACCCTAAAAATGGTAATGAAAAGGACAGTTATAAGATATTTGTTACCGATCATAATTAACGACTGACATCAAGCAGCCCATATACACTCTGTTTCGTTGTTAATGAGAAAAAGTCTCTTTGGTCTCCCCATTTGTGTGTGTGTGTGCACATGTGCCATAGTGTGCATGTGGAGGTCAGAAGACAACATTTTGAAGGAGTCAGTTCTTTCCTTTTAC
>NW_008438952.1:0-417 GCF_000622305.1 Nannospalax galili
GCAGCTAACAACTGTCTGCAACTCCAGTTCCAGGGGATCTGACAGCCTCTTGTCTTCTGTGGGCATTGCACAACACGGGTGCACTTACCAACATGTAGGCAGTACATGCATACACATAAGAAATAAAAATAATAAATAAAATATTTCTAAAAAGATATATTTGGTTTTGAAAAGGAATTTTTTGAACCCATCTTTTGCAGGCAGAGAATTCATAAAATGAAATCTTCCTTCAAGTGGGATGCTAGAAGACAACTGACAGCACTTAGAGGCCTGGAGCATCAGATCATAGTTTCTTCAGGGCAGCAATGCCCAAGTAGAAATTACACATGTGAACTAGGGGAAGAAGATCTGCCTCAGTGGTCAAGAACACTGGCTTCTCTTCCAGAGGACCCAGGTTCAGTTAACAGCACCCATATA
>NW_008438953.1:0-418 GCF_000622305.1 Nannospalax galili
AGAGCTCAGAGCAAGGATCAACTTTGTTGGCTCATCACTTGATAAATAGCTGCTGATAAATACTGAACACCTTTGAATATCTGCATCTGTAATGGGAAAGTTCTAGAGAACAGAGATCCATGTTATGGCAAGAAAGGAAAAATGGCTTGAGAAAAGCTATGCCTTGATTTCCTTAGAATGTTTTATAGTATTTTTTAAGGAGGAGCTATTCATGTATTATTTGCATAACCACATTTTTAATTTTCAAAGAATTCAATTCTTTCATTACTTCATCAAATATTGATTGGTAATCTAATATATCAGACTCCCTTCTCATCACTGAAGTTCTGGGAAAGCTGAAAGTGGAGCATATTCCATGCCTTGAATAATTAAAAAACAAAATAGAAGGTTTTTTAAAGGATATTGTGTTCACACTTTA
>NW_008438954.1:0-418 GCF_000622305.1 Nannospalax galili
TACACTAGAAAGGTCAGTAAGGCCATGTTGCTGAAGGCACTGCATGATGTGAGCATGGGAGAAGAAGAGACGGAGCCATGACTAAGCTAAAAACTCCATGCCACTGGATGTTTTGCTTTCATAGTGTCTGAAGGTGCTATACAGAAGGTTTGGAAAAAAGGATCCCCTATCATTCTGCTCAACAGTGAACCCCACATGATGCCTGCAAGTGCAATAATGGCTCAACTCACATATATACAACTGACAAATTTCTAATTTGATAAGGCCTGCTCCTAGGGGAGGAACACCCATCTGGTACTGCAAACTAGGCCAACCCCCTGTGTCAGGGAAGGTTACAGGCCCCAACTTGCAAGTATAATGTTTAATTAATATGGTACACCTACTAGGATATCTTCTAGGCATTTGTATTTACATTCAT
>NW_008438955.1:0-415 GCF_000622305.1 Nannospalax galili
TGTGTGTGTGTGTGTGTGTGTGTGTGTGTGTGTGTATGCATATAAGTGTAGACCGGAGGACAGCTTGTGGTTATTGATTCTTTCCTTCCACCATGTAAGTTTTGCGGATTGAACTCAGGTCATCAGGTTTGACAGCAAGCACCTTTACCCACTGAGCTATCTTGCTGGCCCACTAACAATTTTAGAAATCAAACATTCTAACAGAATCCATTCCAAAGACACACTAATTTAATACTTACATGCTGAGGAGTGATGGTGGGAAAATATTTAAAGTCTGCTTTCCATAATTGAAACATTATGTTTCTATAAGAGCAGAAAACTTTGTATATACAGCAGAACATTGCAATTCACAGCACAGAAGAGTCTCGAATCTGAGCGTGTTTCAGGCAGTGTTCCCTGGCGGTGCGAGGTGTGA
>NW_008438956.1:0-418 GCF_000622305.1 Nannospalax galili
TCTGCCTCCCAAGTGCTGGGATTAAAGGTGTGCACCACCACGCCTGGCTCCCAGAAATCTTTCTACAATATAACTGGTTTTTCAAACAACAGTAACTTTAATTCTTTCTCAATAGAGTAAGAATTTAGTTTTTCACTTTTGAGGGTTTAAGGAGGTGACCAAAATTTACTAAATAACTGGGGTATATGTACTTGTATTATTTATTTTTAACAGAATTTCTATTATACATCATAATTTTATGTATGTTTGTGTGTATATGGCTATGTGAATGCCATGGCACATGTGTGGAGGTCAGAAGACAATTTGCTTGAGTTTGTTACATTCTTTTGCCATATGGGTCCTGGGGAATCAATCTCTGGTTGTAAGGCTTGACAGCAAACCCTTTATTCACTAAGCTACCTTACTGGTTTTATTTTTT
>NW_008438957.1:0-417 GCF_000622305.1 Nannospalax galili
TGTTCTGGGAGCTAGGTTGGAAAGGGCTCCCTGAGCTAATTTGACCCTTGTATTAGTCAAGGTTCTTTTGAGAAATAACCAGTAGAATGAATATATATTATGTAAAAGGATTTATTAGATTGGCTTGCATGAAATGAGCTGGACACTCCACTAGTGGTCATCTGCATACTGAAGAAACTCAGGGCATTGCAGCTTGTCACTTCACAAAGTTGGATGATGTGTCAGCAGTCTCAGTCTGGCTCTGGAAGCCTGGAGGATAGCTGAAGAGCTGTTGGCCTTTAGTCCATGTTGGAAACCTGTAGAAACTATGTCCTGATTTCAGAGAAGGGTGGCAGCAGTGGCAGCAGCAAGACAGATGCACTCACCAGAGAGAAAGAAAGAAAGGAAGGAAGAAAGAAAGAAAGAAAGAAAGAAAGA
>NW_008438958.1:0-415 GCF_000622305.1 Nannospalax galili
ATGTGAAAGCAAGAATGGGCTGGATTCTCTGTCAAATTTTCTGTGACCAAGATATCCCTAATTCCAAGGGTATGTTGTGAATATCAAATTAAGATAGGTTCTTTATGGAAAGTTTACAAAGTCACTTGTAAGGGACAGTGCCTCACAGGATAATTAGAGCCAATTTACTCAAAATGGAAAAGGAGGCTACTGGGTGTGATGCCACAAACTGGTAATCCCTGAACATGGGGGGCAGAGGCAGAAAGTTTCTGGGTTTGAGTTCCTGGACTTTACAGGAAACTCTAACTCAAAAACATCAAAACAAAACAATAAGATCTGTAATTTTTTAGTGTGTCTGTGTGTGTGTGTGTGTGTGTGTGTGTGTGTGTGTATGCAGGTGCCCATGGAGACCAGAAGAGGGTGTTGTACCCCCTAG
>NW_008438959.1:0-417 GCF_000622305.1 Nannospalax galili
GGGCAAGAGACACGACCATATGCAAGTCAGAGATGGCAGGTGACACGGCCAATTACACGTCAGAGGGGGCAGGTGAAACGACCATGTGCACGTAAGAGGGTTCAGGTGACATGATGATCTGCACGTCAGAAGGGACAGGAGACACGACCATCTGCACATCAGAGGAGGCAGGTGATGCGACCATCTTTAAGGAAGAGGGGGCACGTGACACGACCATTTGTAAGTCTGAGGGGGATGGTGACACGACCATCTGTAGGTCAGAGGTAGCTGGACACATGACTACCTGCACGTCAGAGGGGGCAGATGACACGACCACGTGCACATCATAGACGGCAGGTGACACGATATTCTGCACGTCTAAGGGGACAGGCGACACGACCATCTGCACGTCAGAGGGGGCAGGTGACACGCCCATTT
>NW_008438960.1:0-418 GCF_000622305.1 Nannospalax galili
ATTATAGTGGGTAGGAATGGAGGGGGCATTCTAGGCCAAGGAAACAGCTGGATCAAAAGCCCTTAGGCACAAGGATCTGGTGCCTTACCAGCAAGGATGCTAATTTTGCTGAAACCAAATGAAAAACAAAGTCCAAATCATATAAATCCTTTATATGATGACTAAATAACATGAGGAGTTGTGGTAAGTTTCTGGGTGGATAAATGACAGAATCTGACATACTCCTAAGAGATCACCAGTGGCTGTGTTTGGAAAGTCAAAGGAGCAAGAATAGACACAGATAGACCACTCAGGGACTATGACAATAAAACGCAAAAAGAAGTTCAAACTAGGTGTGATACCAATGTAAGTGGTAAAAGATATTAGACACAAGATATGTTTTATGGTTCGGGTTGATTGGCTCACTGGATTTTTTTTT
>NW_008438961.1:0-418 GCF_000622305.1 Nannospalax galili
CATCACGTCTCTGAGAATTCGCATAGGGTATAATGATGAAGGGTGTGGAAAAGCCTTGTCTGAAATACCTGCAAAGCTTCCTACACGATATCTGCTTTTGGAGCGCGTCACGGAAATCATGTAGCTGAGATTCCTTCTCCCGAACAGAACTCGGGAACGGTTTTCCGCAGTTATTATGACCGTCTGACAGCTTTACTTTGGAGCCACGTTCTCATATAGCTCAAGCAGATCTTAAACTTATGCAGCCACCAAGGATCAGGTCTCAGCACCTAAATGGTGACTAGTAATGGTTCTTAACACCAGATCCAGGGGATCCAAAGCCTTCTAGTCTCTGAGGGTACTCTACAGTCATGGCTCCTTTACATACAAAACACTCATACACGTAAAACAAGAAAGAGTAAAATATAAAAAAAAAAAA
>NW_008438962.1:0-418 GCF_000622305.1 Nannospalax galili
AAAAAAATATACTACAGAACTATACCAATAGCATGGTACTGGCATAAAAACAGACACATTGATCAATGGAATAGAATTGAGGAGCCAGGTTTAAGTCCGTGCACTTACAGTCATCTGACTTTTGACAAGAGACCAAAAACACACTTTGGAGAAAAGATAGCTAACATGCAGAAGATTGAAATTAGATCCCTTTCTCTCCCTATGCATAAAACACTTCAAATGCATCAAAGACCTTATCATAAGACCTAATACCCTGAATCTGGTAGAGGAGAAAGTAGGGAATACACTGGAACATACAGGAAAGGAAAGGACTTTCTGAACATGGCCCCAATAGCACAGGCATTAAGTTCAACAATTGACAAATGGCACCTCATGGAAGTTTCTGTACAGCAAAGGACACCATCATTTGAGTAATAAC
>NW_008438963.1:0-410 GCF_000622305.1 Nannospalax galili
ACACACACACACACACACACACACACACACACACACAATTTACCCTAGTGCTCCAAGAGAAAAAGTGAGCATCATTGAATTTGATGCATTTTCAGTTTGGCCTGACCTGTCTCTAGGATATGAAGAAATGGGAAACACTGAAGGGAACAGGACAGCACTGAATCAACGGAAGAGTAGAAACTGCTCTATTATGTGCCCTCGGGCTCAAGTGTGAATAAGGCTGCACCTGGAAGAAGGGGGAAAAGGGAAGTATTCATCCACCATTCCTCACTGGGAGCCAGATAGGGTGAGAGGGCTGTCCTGTCAGGAGAAGGAATCAGAAGTCCTTTCTCACTAAAGATTAATCATGCCAAAGGGCAGGAGTAAAGAATACCCTGCTCTATTTACTTCCAAATCTCTTCCCTCTGCCT
>NW_008438964.1:0-418 GCF_000622305.1 Nannospalax galili
TTTCTGAGGAATGACACCTGAGGTTCTGCTGGGGTTAAAGACATGGCCCGGCACATGTTTTCTTATCATGACGCCCTGAGCCCCTATGGCCAAATCCTTGAACAACACAGATGCACCTTAAACCTTTGTTATTGAATAACAGTTGTCAAAGGTAAGGAGCTGAAGACCCAATCTCACTATAAACACTAAAGATCACGAGCTTGTTTTCCAAAGGCTGCATATTTCCCTCTGATTGCTGCTTCTGTGGTGCCCACAGACTTGAATTAACTGTATTCCCATTACCGTTTTAGTAAGAAATTATTTCTAATTTTCCCTATGATTTCTTTATTTTTTTCTTTATTTTTTATTTTTGTTTTGTTTTGAGACAGTCTCTCTGTAGCCACAGCTGGCCTGGAACTCACTATATAGACCAGGCTGG
>NW_008438965.1:0-418 GCF_000622305.1 Nannospalax galili
CACACACACACACACACACACACGAACACAAACACAAACACACATGATAATGATTAAAAAAAATCTAAAAAAAATATTTTTAAGGGGAGGCAGCAACATAGCTCAGCCAGTAAAGGAAATTGCCAAGCCTGATGACCTGAGTTTGATTCCTAGGACCCACATGGTGGAAGGAGAGAACAGACTCCTGCAAGTTATCCTCTGACTGCCACACACGTGGCACACACATGACCCGCCACACATAACTAAATAAATGTATGTGATTAATATTATTATTGGAGTTTTGAAACAGTGTCTCCTTATAGCCACAGCTGACCCGGAACTCACTACGTAGACCAGGCTGGCCTGGACCTCACAGAGATCCGCCCGCTACTGAGTGGTAGGATTAAAGGCATGAGACCACACTTGACATAAATTTTTT
>NW_008438966.1:0-418 GCF_000622305.1 Nannospalax galili
TTCCTGTGCGTCTGCTCCTTGCCTACCTTCTCTAAAGCCAGTCACTTCCTGCCTGCTCTCACATAGTGGTAGATCCTGCTTGAACATGGGCCCCAAACCTGACTACTCTGTCCAGGCCTCGCACAGGCAAGGCATACAATAAAGACAATAAACAAATGCTCAAACAAATGAACTCAATACTTCCAAACATATCAAACCTTGGAGAACCCAATGTATTGGCACCCTGGGAAGTCAGTGCCCTCCTACATCACCTCCCCCCATCTTATTGGGCTTGGTCATTTAGAGACCTCGAATCCCATCAAACCCAGGGTTTACAAAGGTCCAGACAAATGAAGCATCCACTCCCACGGCATGAAGCCTACCCGTAGCAAAATCAGGGATGGACTCCAGCACACCATCCCCCATTCCCACTCCAGCA
>NW_008438967.1:0-418 GCF_000622305.1 Nannospalax galili
AAAAAAAACAAAGAATAGAACCACAAATGCCTCCAACTTAGATTCAAAGTTTGTTAACATTTTCCATATTTGCTTCTGCTCTTCTCTCCACAAACACAATGGACTCTTACCATTGTTTGAAAATAAATTGTAAATATGATTCTGTGATTACTAAGTGCTTCAATATTAATCTTCTAAGAATAAAATTAGTCTGTTATAGAATGACCATGCCACCTACGAACCTTAACGGTTATTATAATAATAATCATAATGAATGCCCAAGTTCTATTTAAAATTTCTTGATTGTCCTCTAAAGATTTTATAGAATTTCTGTCCACAATGTACTGAAGGCTTGAGATTCCATCTGGAGGTTAATGTGGACAATCAGGGAGTTCTTAGACACTGTGTGATCTTCTATGGACTTTATCTGTGGGCTTTA
>NW_008438968.1:0-418 GCF_000622305.1 Nannospalax galili
GAATCGTTTATGGGACACCAAATAATTAAAGAGACTTGGTGGTGAATGATTGAGCATCAGAGAGAGAGAGGCCCTACCTTGTGAGCATTTCTCAGGCTTCTGAGTTACAGGATCACATGAGGTCCTACCTCCTTTCCCATGGTAAGAACAGGAGCATGCTATCTTTTCCGATGCCTCTGTATACCTCTGGCTCCATCTCTCTCTCACTGCATCCCTCTACCTCCATCCTGCCTGGGCCACCTTAATGATACATATAGTGTAGCAAAAGACACAGGCTGTGGAGGCCAACATGAAGATACCAGATCCCAGGTGTGCCACTCTCTGGCTGGAGCTGTCCTTTTTGAGCTTCCTGTTCTCATCTGTGAATGCCCACATCTAGGGTTGCTGTATTACATATCCAGATGTTTTAATGGTTTGG
>NW_008438969.1:0-418 GCF_000622305.1 Nannospalax galili
GAGGAAGAAGGGAAAAAAGAGAGAAGAAAAGACAAGAGAAAACAGAAAGAAAAGAAAGGAGGAAAAAGAAATGCATCATCTCCATTTTTTGAAACACATTCTGGAAAAATCTCTGGCTTATAAATATTAAAGAATTTATAACCTATTAAGTACCAGTTTTTCTTAAAGGAAAATTTATTGCTAATACATTTCTCATTTTGGAGATAAATCAAGGACATAATAAGTAGAATCCTGATGATGCCTACACATTATTTTGAAATGCTGTCCATCTTTCCAAGTACTGTTTTGTAAAGGAATCTGCTCTACAATTTTGAACTGTATTAGAAAATTCATTTCCACATTATTTTATGTTGAACCAGAAATTTTTAGAGTCACTAATGTTATAGCAATGAAATAATAATGGGTCCAACTTTCTGTT
>NW_008438970.1:0-418 GCF_000622305.1 Nannospalax galili
CTGGCTGGTGTCGATGAAGCGCTCGACGCAGTTCACCAGGCAGACCTCGGCGCGCCCGTCCAGCCTGGGCCGGGGCTTGTCCACGCACTTCTCCCAGCACAGCTCGGTCATGTGGTGGATCACCAGCTGCACGCGGCTGCCTCTGCGTCTCCACCTCCACAAAACGCTGCAACTACTGGTCTGTGGGGCCCAGGCTGCCCGTGGGTGAAGACCAGGAGGAATCCATGCCAGCGCCACCATGTGCTACCGGAAGAACTCTGGACAAGCCCCGCACCACGTGCCTTGCCTGTAGAACTGGAAGTGAAAGTCCAATCTGCCACCTCAGGACTACCGAGGGATGTGCAACGCTTCTCTAAGGCCAGGTGCCTCAGCTGATGCGCCATGTTAGTGGTGCAGACGTTCACTTGGCTTTGCCAAG
>NW_008438971.1:0-418 GCF_000622305.1 Nannospalax galili
TTTTTTTTTTCTAAAAATGAAAATCACTTCCTCCTTCATTTATTGGAATTGCTTGGAAGAAAAGTCAGGAAATCCCCTTCCTTGATTTGTGGTATTTATGTGGTTGTTGTTTCCAAAGAACAAAATTGATTCTGCCTTAAGCTTTGACGGTTTCAACATTTTTTTCATTCTTTAATGGAACATAGTTTGGGTTATTTTAAAGGTTTCCACATGACAAGACTTACTCCTACATTCGGAGAAAATGAAGCTATGGGCAAAGAATGTCTTACTTCCTTTTTTGTTATTGTTGTTTTGGGATGAGTTCTCATGGAGCCCTGACTGGCCTCCAATTCACCATGCTGATGAGGATGACCTTGAACTCTTTATCTCCACACCCCCACCCCACCCACCCCCTGCTTTAGAGGCCCAGTTCCTAATT
>NW_008438972.1:0-418 GCF_000622305.1 Nannospalax galili
AGGCTTTGGAACGTCTTGGGTGGGATTTAGATATGTGTGAGGTACTTATTCCTGTGACCATCAGTCTCTCTCTCTGTCCTTGTTATCCTGATTCTTGGTTTGGAGGTAGAACCTATTCACTTTATGGAAGTAGAAACTCTGGCCTCCCTTCAGCTTGGGTGCTAGTATGTGACCAAGGCACATAAGCTTGGAATTACCTCCTGGGCTTTGAACTGAAAGACAGTGATCCCAGATGGTGGGCCAGCAGGGAAAACCATGGAAGTGGCGACACTGACTGACACAGCCTCTAGGTTGGTTAAGGCAGTGGGTTCATGTCTGATAGTTCCATGTTTGTCATGACAGTTCATGATCCATGTCTGATAGTTCCAGGCTTGGGAGGCATTGGCGCTCTGGTGATGCTGTAGTAGAGACCCTGTTA
>NW_008438973.1:0-418 GCF_000622305.1 Nannospalax galili
CAATGCTCCACTGTGCCATCCCAATGCCCCAATGTGTTAAGGGTATGCTCCAGTGTGACATCACAATGTGCCATAGTGGCATCACAGCACTTAGGTGCCATCACAAAGCTCCAATGTGTATAACAATGTTCAATGTACAATCACAGTGCCCTAATGTGTGATCACGATGTTCCAATATGTCATCACAGTGCTCCTCTGTGACGTCAGAAGGTTCAGTGAGACATTACAATGCTCCAACGTGCCATAACAATGCTCAATGTGCCATCACAATTCAAAATGTGCTCTCAAAATGTCCCAATGTGCCCTAACAATGTCCCAATGTGCCATCACAATGCTGCCATATGTATTCAAAATGCTTCCTTTTGTTATCATAATCCTCAGTGTGCCATCACAGTGCAGCAATGTGTCATCTCCATGC
>NW_008438974.1:0-418 GCF_000622305.1 Nannospalax galili
TGAGAGCTTAGCTTCTGCTCCTCCTCCAGCCACCTCTGCAGACATATCTCCCCGCCATCGTGGACTCTTACCCATTTGGAACTCTACACTCAAACTCTTCCTTCTAGAAGTTGCTTTGGTCTGTGTTTCTATCATGGCAACAGAATAACAACTAATATAGAGGTATTCCAAAATAAAAAGACTTGGAAGAAACAAACACATGTTACTAAGTGAAATTTGCAATCAAGAAGGCTATATATCATTTGGATGTAGCACTTCTAATCTCCTAGAAGAAGTATGTAAAGTACCACAGCAACCAGAAGATACTTATATCTGTAACATTGATTTTAACCAAGAAGTGACTACGGGCACATCTGTTTATAATTTATTAGCCAAAGAAAGGTGTAAGACATTACTCTAAGGCCTGGCAATATGACAG
>NW_008438975.1:0-418 GCF_000622305.1 Nannospalax galili
ATCTGGGTATGCTCCTGTTCGTGGTGCTGTACGCATGTGAAGGAGCTGCAGGTTGGTGTCTTCATAGTTTTCTGGTGACATACGAGGTGAGAACATCCTTGGAAATACACTTCGGTGAACTGGAACGTCCACCGTTCAATAGGAAATGCAGCCGTCTCAAAAAGGGCTACAAGAGAAGTAGCAAATCGGAGTACCGAGTGGACGGTCCTGCTTCCTTCGGAGACTGCAGAGCGACCTCCAAGGCTCAGATGACTTAGAAGGAGGCAGGAAACCTGTTTTCATTTTGGAGCAACCAGAGAAACTGTTGCTCAGACTCCCAGCCACGGGTGAAAGAGAACTGCCGCATGCCAGCCTCCCTACACCGCATTTTTTCCTTCGTCTGGGTCTCATTTGAGGATGTGGTTGCATGCCTTTATCT
>NW_008438976.1:0-418 GCF_000622305.1 Nannospalax galili
TCTTTCAATGTTGGCTTCTGAAAATTCATAAGGAACTTTGCTCATCAGATACAGAGACTAATTTAGGAGTAAGATAATGCTTCATGTGTTTTAGATTAACCAGTTTACTTCTGTATGTCTGGATATTAAAGAATAAAATGTGACTAACAATTAGATCCCATTTGAGAGTAAATAATAATGAAATCAACAACAAAATTATAAAATGTAGTCAAATGTGCTTTGAAGAAATTTATTATTTAAATGCATATGCTTTGAAAAATGATAAAAATCTAATTTATAATTTAATTAAAAAACAAAAAAAATCAAAAGTACATTAAAAATCATGCAGATAAGATTCAAAAATTAATGTTATACAGAAGGAAAAAAATATTTTTATGAATTAATTCTTGTAAGACTAGCAAAAAAGAAGGATGTGCAT
>NW_008438977.1:0-418 GCF_000622305.1 Nannospalax galili
GTATATTTTCTGTTCTTTCATGACTTATAACAACACATAGAAGGAAAACCCCCAAGAGGACACTCTCCAGTGCTTTGACAACTGCTGTTATTCACTGACCAGATCACTGAAATTTCATTTAGAACTGGGTGTAGTATAATTTCAGAAGTGTCACTCAAAATTGTTGAGAAAGACATACTCTGAAAGAACATTTCCTATGAGAATAGAATTGGTAAACATAACACCTGCCCCTGTTTGTCCCTGCTACACTCCCCACAGGGCACCTAGACCAGGTCCCACTTTGGATAGTAAGGATCACATGGAGCTCCTTCTTTGCAAGCTGGGCTTTGCCATCAGTTCCCAGGTTTCCTTTGATCTTCTTTTAGTTCATAAAGGACAAAACATCGCATTTTTATTCTTTTGCAGTGCATCATTCTGA
>NW_008438978.1:0-418 GCF_000622305.1 Nannospalax galili
TACCTTTAATCCCAGCAGTCAGGAGGCAATAGTAAGCAGATCTGTGAGACTGATGCCTGTGTAGTGAGTTCCAGGTCAACTGGAATGGTATAGTGAGAACCTGTCTCAAAAGAGTATAAATAAACCAATCTGTTAGGACTAGAGAGATAGTTCAGTGCTTAACAACAAATACTGCTCTTGCAAAGGCCTTATTTTGTCTCTAGTACCCACGTTAGGTGACTCATAACTGTCTGTAACACCTGCTCCTGGAGATCCAATGCCTCTGGCCCCTGAGGATATTTGGCCTCATGTGCACATATCCATATACACACACCCACACATACACATAGTTAAAAATAAAAATAAGTCTTTAGAGAGAATAAAAGAATAGAGAGCCAAGGAGTAAACTCTCATATCTAAGGTTTATTGATATTTTTTC
>NW_008438979.1:0-418 GCF_000622305.1 Nannospalax galili
GCTCTTAATCTGCCAAGCACTGTTCTGTTTGCTATGTATGAATTCACTCGAGTCTCCTAACAACCCAAGAAGGCAAGTACTATTATTAGTCTCTTACACATGAAAAAATGAAAGAACATAGAGGTTAATTAATTAGCCAGTTTTCACAGCTAGCAAATGGTGGACCTGAGACTTGAACCCAGTTAGTCTGAGTGTTCATGCTGTGCTCTGAGCCACTTTTACACAGTCTTTAAGGCCATTTAATCTCCTTATGCTTTAAATTTCCTTCCTTCTTCCTGTCATCCCTCCTGCCCTTCCTTCTTCTTGACTTTTGAGACAGGGTCTCATGTATCCCAGGTTGGCCTCAAACTTACTACGTAGTCCAGGCTGGCCTTGAACTCCTGATCACACTGCCTCCATCTCCAAAATGTTGGGATTG
>NW_008438980.1:0-417 GCF_000622305.1 Nannospalax galili
GAGAAAGGAGCATGCCTGATGACCTGAGTTTGATCCTCAGAACTCACGGTGGAAAGAGAGAACCGATTTCTGAAAGTTGTCCTCTGACCACACTCATGCTGTGGTACTTGTATACCCACATTTACATAACACACCATATATACCTCCCCCAATAATAATAAAGACCCAAAAGCTCAAAAGAAAGCTGGGTGTGGTGGTGCATGACTTTAGTCCCAGCAGAGCCGGGTGGATTTCTGTGAGTTCAAGGCTAGCCTGGTCCACATAGTGAGCTCCAGGCCAGCTGAGGCTACAGGGAGACCCTGTCTCAAACAGATTAAAAACAAGCAAACAACTCAAAAGAGAGGGAAGGAAGGAAGGAGGGAGGGAAGGGAAGGGAAGGGAAGGGAAGGAAGGAAGGAAGGAAGGAAGGAAGGAAGG
>NW_008438981.1:0-418 GCF_000622305.1 Nannospalax galili
ATTAGCATACTGGGTTTCAGATTACAGAGCCTCGATTCCTGGAAACCATGTGACCCTGACTGTTGCAATATCTAAGTGTCGCAATTTGGATTCCAAGGGTTGTGATTATGGAGTGGCGAGCTCAAGGTGTCAGTCTCATGATCTGACAGTGGGAGCAAATGTTACAAGGCGTTCCTTGTGGCTCCAGCAATCAAGGCATTCCTTGTGGTTCCAGCAGTCAGGCCATTGCCTCGGGCCTGCTGTATGGCTGTTAATAAGACTTTCGCCCTAGGCTCAAACCTGTGAGCCTAGGTGACATATTGGAGTATGTGATGGCCCCAAAGGTCATTGCGATGGCATACTGGAGCATTGTGATGGCACATAGGGGCATTGTGATGGCACATGGGGCATTTAGACAGCACATTGAGCATTGTGATGA
>NW_008438982.1:0-418 GCF_000622305.1 Nannospalax galili
GTTCTTCTGCAAGAACAGTCTGTGTTCTTAACCCACTGAGCCATTTCTTCCAGCCATTACACTATTTTTAAGAATCTAAGACTTACTCAGCAAAATCAACATGTTTACAAAGTGGATTATCATGTGACAAAGGATGCAGAATAGTAAAGAATTCTGCAAGAAAAAACTCACCTACAGACACCAGATTGCTGTAGTTCTCCAACATCACTTCCCTATACAAATCCCTCTGAGCAGAGTCTAAGCAGTCCCAATCCTACTTGGGGAAGTCTATGAACAGAACGTCGAATGTCGCTGGATCCTAAAATGAGAAAAATATACTTTGACCGTGTGCCCTGGGACAGGGTACTGAACCAAAGGAAAAGAAGATAATTAGTAAACAAGTTCTGTAGTAGATGAGCAATAGAAATTACTCAAAAAA
>NW_008438983.1:0-418 GCF_000622305.1 Nannospalax galili
TTTTTTTTTCCACTTGAGTCCGTTCACAGATGGTATAAGGTACAGAGGCTTCAATTTGAAAGTGTTGGTGGACGTTTGCCAGTCATGACACTAAATAGCTACAAATGCTTTTATCTTTTATTTTTAGTTTCTTCTGATGTATTGAGATTTGCTTAAGTAACACTTTTAAGTGTGGACCTCCTCTTTTCAAAGGCTGATCTTACGTGTTTATGAAACTCATGCTTCAGAGCTCTCTTCACTGAAGAAGAAGACCCTTTATGTCTTGGTGAGATTATTTGTAAAATTCTCCATGTCCAGTTTTGAGACTCAGCTGGGAAGATGGTCTGTGCTGCTACCAATGAGATATTGACTTAAAGAATTCAGTTGGAGAGAGTGCTGGGTTCTGGCCTCCCTCTGGCATAGGGGCTGAGAAAGCAGG
>NW_008438984.1:0-418 GCF_000622305.1 Nannospalax galili
ATATACACACACACATTAGGTCCTACACATTGACATACCCAATACATGCACACAAGGAAATAAATAAGTAAAAATGTTTAAAATAAATGAAAAATTGATATTGAGGTGACTCAGATGGTACAGGTGACTACAGTGAAGCCTAATGATGAGACTTAGACCCTGAGTCCCACAGGGCAGAAGGGAACCACTCTGGCAGGGTGTCTTCTAATCCAGTTAACTCTATGCTATAGGGTGGTATATTTCTATGCTGCTTCCTCTGGTATTCCAACCTAAAGTCCAGTAAAGTCCTTTTTCCTTGCATATTCATCCCTTATGGTTGGTCAAAAGAGCCCTATCCAGCTGACAAAACACATAGGGACCTGGCCCGCCAGGGCTTGAACACCAGGGGCTCTGTGGCTCAGACAGAAGAGGAATCCAT
>NW_008438985.1:0-418 GCF_000622305.1 Nannospalax galili
ATCTGCCTGCTTCTGCCTCCCAAGTGCTGGGATCAAAGGCATGCGCCGTCATGCCTGGCGATTTTCACTTTTATGACAGGGCCTGTATGCATTTCCGACACAAATTAGTAATTTATAGCTCCCTCTTAGGGAGAACACCACCATTCTTCCTCTTTGTGATGATTTATTGTTTGGTTTTCGTCTTGCTCTTATAATACCAAGTGGAGGTCTGTAAGAGACTTTTGACTTAGCCAAACATTGTAAGAACTGAAAAAGCACGAGACCATCCAGAGAAAAGGAGTCTGATTTTAAGGGAACATTTCTTTCCCATAAAATACCTACCACATATTTCCTGAAGTGGCTGTGCTAGTTGTAGGATGCCTGTTTAGTAAGTCAAGAATATGTTTTTTAAATACTATTTAATATATTTTATTTTTAT
>NW_008438986.1:0-418 GCF_000622305.1 Nannospalax galili
AGTCATTCTTCCCAGTCCCACTGAGGTAAACCTACCCAAGGTAGAGAACCGAGCCAAATCATGCAAAGGTGGATGACTCCTCAGTGATCCTCCTGTCATGTCTCCTAGGTCAGCATCAAGGAGCAACTTGCCTTGGCCTGCTGTGATGCCTGTTCCTCCTCCTGCTACAGGCTCCCCCTCCCAACTCATGGGTTTCTAGATGTGCATGTGAACTGAGTCTGCACTCTGTAGTTCAGGGATCCTATGACACATGCCCCAAGCCTGTTTCACCAAACAAAAGCACTGTAGTAGGTGCTGCACTCACACAGAACTATAGGCATGAAGCAAACAGCCCTGACCTCTGTCTGGCCCAAGGCACAATGAAATACATGCCTCCAGCCCACAGTGCACTCGCTCACTTTTCCCAGCTCAGTGAGAG
>NW_008438987.1:0-418 GCF_000622305.1 Nannospalax galili
GCCAAACAAGCCCATTCCTCCCCAAATTGTTTTTGATCGGGGTGTTTTATCACAGCGGTAGGAATATATAATAACTAGGGGAACACTGAGAGAACTGAAGAAAATAGCAGAGAAAGAAAAACTCCTGTTTCTACTGATTAGAATAAAAATTATGAAAATGACTATCAAAAAGTGGAATTCCCATCAAAATGCCAATCAAATTCTCCAACAACAAAAACTCTGAAATTAATATAGAAACAAAACAAAACTACAAATAGCCAAAGTAATCCTGAAGAAAAAAGAGCAGTCCTAGAGTTAGCATAATACCCAAATTCTGGTTAAATTACACAGCTTTAATAACAAAAACAGCCTGCTACTGGCCAAAGAGCATGGCTGTGACAAAACACTCTGACCAATACCAACTTGGGGAGGAAAGGGT
>NW_008438988.1:0-418 GCF_000622305.1 Nannospalax galili
GGAACCCTTGTTCTAGAGCACAGCTCAGAGAATTCTGAAGGAGCAGATTCTCAGCAGATTAGCTAGCTCCACTCTTGGCTTGAAATGAATGCTGAGTCAGGCTGCTTTTTTATTAAGGCACAATCACAATGGGCTTAAATGCTGCAAATAACATAAATCAAAGTTTTAAAATAAGTCAGAGACTAAGAGATAGCTTAGTGGATTAAAGGCACTTGCTACTTTTAACAGCCTGAGTTTGATCCCTGAAACCCATATAAAGGTAGAAGAAAAGAACTCAATCCACTGCTGTCCTCTGATCTCCATGCACAAATCATGGCACTGCACACGCGAGCGTGCACACACACACACACACACACTAATAATAATAATAATAATTAATAAATTTTAATAAATTAAAGCACCGGGCGTGGTGGCACAC
>NW_008438989.1:0-418 GCF_000622305.1 Nannospalax galili
CCTCATCTTCTCAAATGCTGAGATTACAAGGGTGAGCCATCAATATGTAGCCCAGTCTGTCCTCAAACTCACTATAATCCTCCTGCCTCATCTCCTTAAACACTGGAATTATAGGAGCAAGCCGTATGTCCCAGCACCACCTTTATTGTTTGAGAGGCCGGGTATCTAGATTGAGCATGGCAAACACATATGTGAAATAGTAAATTCCATGAGTACGTAAAAGATACATTATAATGATGGGAATATATTGGGATTGGTTTTGACTCAGTGGATTGATGAGCCCAGCTACTTTACCATCTTTGAGGTGAGCTTGGAGGAGTGAAGAGTAGCAAACAGGCCCAGGGGCAACAGGGGAGGGTTAGAAGGGGTTGGGAATAGTCAGGGATTGGTCAGAAAGGGATTTAAGAACAGTGGGGAC
>NW_008438990.1:0-418 GCF_000622305.1 Nannospalax galili
TGCTCTACTCTACCACTGAGCCACATCCCCAGCCCCTCAGTGGTAGATTTCAGGTAAGACCTCTACTGCCAAGTCGCTCCCCCAGCCCCTACTGGTGGATTCTAAGTAGGTGCTCTACCACTGAGTCATGTTCCCAGGCCCTCAATGGTAGAGTCTGTGCAAATCCTCATTATCAAATTAATAAATTGACTCATGAGATGAAACTTCTTGGTTTGAGACAGGGTCTCACTGTGGGTGTAGAACAGGCTGGTCTCTAATTCCTGATCCTCCTGCTTCAGCCTCCCAAGTTCTGAGGCGACAGACATGAACTACCACACTTTGCATGAGATGAAATCTCTATAGTTCCAATCTAGCCCCAAAGCTACACTATCAGCAAATTGAGCTTATTAATAGAAAACCTGAGACCCAGAGGTGTGGG
>NW_008438991.1:0-418 GCF_000622305.1 Nannospalax galili
AAATTCACCAAGGGAAAAGAACAGTTACTGCTATTGCCCCCTGTGGGTGTGTGACAAATGATACACAGATGAGGAAAAACAAACCTTCCCAATGGAATCCGTTCACAAGGATGCACACAACAGTTCCAGACATCCAGAGGATGTGGCTTCCTGTCATTTCAAGCACATTCTCCTTCTGTGCACAAAGTTTCCATTATCTCCTGTCTTCAGGATGTGCTGTTATTACTTCAAACCACTTGCTGGGCTGTTTCTTTGGAAAGCTCTTATTCACTGGTCTAAGTGCTGTGTACTTTAGGATGATTGTGGAAGAATTTGAGGACATAGATTTTTTGAAAGGGAGTCCTATCTCCAGGGCAACACCAACATCTTTATTGGTTGAGAACAGTTTGTCTTCTTCCTGTGTGTCTCTGTGGTATTT
>NW_008438992.1:0-418 GCF_000622305.1 Nannospalax galili
ACGTTCACAGTGCAGCCCTTTTTCCCTTCATGCCCAAACCTTGTCTTCCGAGCGTTTATTAGTCAGGTAAGGGCGCTGGTGGTTTCTAGCAGTGCAACTTGCTGGCTGTGGATCTGCAGAGCAGGAAAAAATCCAGCTCTCAACAGTGGGCCAGTCTGACGTCCTCTGCCCCGACGGGCATCCTAGGGCAAGACCCGGCTCTAACCCAGGAACAGCTGCACTTTGAGGCACCTCCCCCCTCTCCTCCCCTCCCCCTCCATTCCCTTTTTCTTCTCTCCCCTCTCTCCCCCTCTCTTCTCTGCTTCCTCCCCTCCCTCCTTCTCTCTCTATCCTTCCCTCTGTTCCTTTTATCTTCCCCTCCCTCCTCCCTTCTCTCCCTCCTCCCTCCTCCCTTCCTCCGTCTCTCTCTCTTTTCATC
>NW_008438993.1:0-418 GCF_000622305.1 Nannospalax galili
TGTGTGTGTTTCTAGAAAAGCTGCATGTGGGATAGGATTTTCCTTTAACCTTTATATTTACATGTAATGTACAACAGTGAATGCCAGTTGTATTTCATATAAGTCATTTAAGGAACAGAGTATTAAAAATGCATAACCACAAGCAGACATGTTAATGCACACCTGTCATCAAAACACTGGGAAGACGAGGCAGTAGGATTAAGAGTCGTCCTCAGGTACATGGTTTGAGGCCAGCCTGGTTTACATGAGACACTGTCTTGAGAAACAAATACGAAAGTAAATGTTAATTACTTGATTTTCGTGGTTTGGCCACCAGCCTTTGTAGCCTTATGCATGGTTTCTGTGACAAGGACATGAGCTGCCACCAAGAATTCACCAAAATGAAATGGAACAAAATGAAAGTAACCCTACATTTCAT
>NW_008438994.1:0-417 GCF_000622305.1 Nannospalax galili
CCTGCCTCTGCCTCCCAAGTGCTGGGATTAAAGGTGTGAGCCACCATGCCCTGCTTGCTGTGTGCATTTTTTAAAACATCTTTATCTATGAGTGGTTTTCCAGGGAAAGCAGGGCCATGGAGCATGGGGTCAAGAGAGGCTAACTCAGAGGGGAGCAATTTGTTGTGAGGGAGTTAGAATTATGTCGTATGGTCTACCTTTCAATGTTCTAAGGCCACTGTGCCATGTATATGTGTGTTCCCCCTTAGAGGTAATATTCAGGTTTGTAGTTGTCACGTATTCACAGAGAGACTCTAAAGCAAACATGCTTCAAAGACACAAGACAGTAGTGGTCCTGGGGAGAAAAGGGTCCTACCCAAGTTAGGATGCATGCCCTAAACGCGGTATCAGAGACACTCCAGGAAGAATGTTCGGTGA
>NW_008438995.1:0-418 GCF_000622305.1 Nannospalax galili
ATGACTGAGTGCCAGATGATGCTTTCATCACCATATATGTTGTGTGAGGCTAATGCAGGTTAAATATGTCTGTCTCTTTCAGCATTTATTAATTATAAAAGTATTTAAAATTCTTTTCATCTAGCTTTTGGAAATATATAGTTCATTATGGTTATTGCTAGTCACCCTAATCAGAACTCCTATATTTGATGCAGTACCCACCGACTTACCCTCCCGACTCCAAAACTTACTCCATGAGCACCTCACCTTCAGCAGGTTGGTGGCAGCAGAGTCACTGCAGCTTTAGTTCCTGGGACTCTGGGGTACTTGGTAATGCTCAGATTGACCCCACCAACATTGCGACTTTTGTTATCAGCTTCGTGTGTGTAATCTATTTGACTGCTGCACCTGCTATGATTACTTTGCCTATTTCTCTACA
>NW_008438996.1:0-418 GCF_000622305.1 Nannospalax galili
ATTAGTCTCCAACTGTTGCAAAAAGAAGCCTCTTTGATAAGTGATGAGAGGTACAATTGTCTGTAGACATGAGGATGCATACTTAGAACACAGTAAGAAATTACGTTGGTCTAAGGATAGAGCAAAAGTAGTTTTTCTCTAGGATCTATCGCCTCTCCAGCCTTGTGTATTTGGCCATGTTTACAGTATCACACATAAGTTCCCTCCCATTGAGCAGGCCTTAAGTTCAATTAGACAGCTGTCGATTACCCCTAAAATGAAGGTACCACTACCACACCAGTAATGATAGTTTGTCCGTCATTGTTATTTATTAGAATTAGACTTTACCGCTGGGCTGGACCATTGACTGGTTTTCTCCCTTGACAGCTTACATAGTGTCCTCTGATACAATGAGAGCCAGTCTTCAGGGAGGAGCCTC
>NW_008438997.1:0-418 GCF_000622305.1 Nannospalax galili
ATATCATAAATATTTATATGTAATATTTATTAAATATTATAAATATAAAGTAAATGAAAATATTAAAGTAAATTTCTCTAGCTACAGTATTATAATTGGTATCAGCCCTCCTCCCTTGTCACACACAGATATAAAACTGGACAAAATACGACTAACTTTCAGAGTACTGGAAGCTGTTATGCAGGCTGCTGGGGGGAAGAAGAGTCATCAACAGTTTTACCTATCTATGAACCCAGGATGACAAGATATGCCCATGGGTACAATAGTGGCACAAATATAGGACAACCAACTGCTTTCTTATTGGATTTAAGTTTCACTCCACAGGAAGAAATACGTGTTTGGTACTATAAATCTGGCTACAAACCCACCAGTAGTTGGGGAGCTCACAGGTCCCAGGAGTGAGCCTATTCTTATTATT
>NW_008438998.1:0-418 GCF_000622305.1 Nannospalax galili
TGACTTTTCTGGTTACGCACCTTCGCTAAGGCTTCTCTCGTGTGCATTAATCTTGCCAGTGCCAATCTGAGGACAAATGTTGCAGAAGTTCAGTATTTGGCATGGTATGAAATAAAATACGACCCACCTTCTTGACATTCACCCGGAGGACTTGAGCCTTTAAAATAATTCGAGTAGTGATTTTATTTTATAATGAATCTGCCTTTTATAGACATGAACTCAAGTATGTCCCTAACAAGCTATTTGAAAAGCACCAATATAGACAGTGAAAACCTGGAAAGAAATGCTCCCAACACTGGGTATGCTGGTGCAGGGGACTCCGCCTCACATACAAAACAAAAGAGACTTCGCACCCAGTTTGCAAAGGCCCCTCACCCGAACCAGAACCTTAGCTCAGGAGGCATGTGCCTGGCAGCCT
>NW_008438999.1:0-418 GCF_000622305.1 Nannospalax galili
TGGGTGTGCAGGCAGGAAAATGGCTCCCAGGTATTGATGGAGAATAATGCCTTTTGATCCTTGAGAAATAAGCAAAACTGACCACAACACTCCTGCCAGAGACAATTACAGCCATGGCCCCAAGAGACTAGAGAAAGTGATGCTAGGCTGGTTCCATTTCCACTTCACTGCTGCCCATCAGCCTTGGCTCTGCTCATGCTTCAGGGACAGCTGTGATGCTTGGGAGGTCACACTGGAACCTCTCACAAGGGCAGGAGTCCTAAGGGTCAATGATTTGGATGGGCTTGGTCTGGGATGACATAGTGCTATACCAGGTGAGTCAGGCAAGCATAAGGAAAGCTTAGAAAACCAGGATTCTATTTGGCTTGATCAACCCCAACCCCTTTTCTAACAGTGTACTTAGCAACCTGGGACACCC
>NW_008439000.1:0-418 GCF_000622305.1 Nannospalax galili
TGTTCCCAATCAGCCTCCCTCCTCATTTACTTTCCTTCCTTTATGCTATCACATTGTTTACCTTGGGAAGGCCACTTTGAAAGAGCCATTCAGCTCCAAGGCCTTATCTGTGGAGCTACCATAGCAAAGAGCATGGAAGGTGGGGTGACTTTTCCCAGCTCTTTCCTGTTTCTGGTTTCTCTCTGACCTTGCTTTTTATGCTTCTTTCTCCACTGTTAAAATCAAGATAATCACTTTCCCAATTGAAAAGACTGTTTCCAGAAGTAATGAGAGAAAGCCGCTTGGACTTTAGACTCTGTGGGCTTTACAATGTAGTTTTCATTATAAGTTGTGTTTTATTAAAATTTACATTTGCATGATAATTCCAGTGCTCTAAAAATTATTTATTACTGTAAGAAAATATTTAAAACTGTCTGGA
>NW_008439001.1:0-418 GCF_000622305.1 Nannospalax galili
ACATATGCACACATGCACATATACACACATGCACATACATATGCATATGCACATTCATTTATATACACATATGCCTAGTGTATCCACACGTGTACATGCTCCGATACACACACACACACTCATACATACCCAAACACACACATATACACACTCATACCTGCACACACATGCACATGCATGCACACGTGTACACACACACATACCCCACATCCTACTCTGCTGGCAGCAGCTCTGCCTTCCTTGACTCCTATGACTTCTCACTGCTCTTATTCACTCATGCTGAGGCCCAGATATTTTTATTTACGTTTTACATTTTCTTTTTTAAAAGAAATATTTTATCCATTATTTTTATACTTTTGTATATGAATGTATTGCTTGCATGTGTGTACATGCACCCATGTTGTGCAATGCCCACAGA
>NW_008439002.1:0-418 GCF_000622305.1 Nannospalax galili
CACTCCTGTGAGCTGGGTCTCCAAGGGTGCAGGGGTCTGCACAGAGCAGAGGATGCTCCTCATGGGGAGGCAGTGTTGTCAAAACAGCAGTGCAGAACTGGGGTGCAGCCTGGGCCGTGGGTGTGGATTTGGGGAAGGCCAGCAGTGGGATCCGTGGCCCCTGTGAGAAGTGGTGTTGGTTCCTCGCCTCCACCACCAAAATGATAACCAGATCTGATGAAAGTTAAATGCACCCTCATCGAAGAAAAGAGACAGATTTAGGTCACAGCAACTGATTTTAAGGCTTCATCTTGTAGATTCATGTCGGTTGCTGTCTCTGTGTGGGATTGAGTAGCCCCCCGAAGCCCAACAGGCGTGAACAAGTGTGAGTTTGTAATGGTGATGGAGCAGCATGACACGCTAAGAGCAAGCTCAAAAA
>NW_008439003.1:0-418 GCF_000622305.1 Nannospalax galili
GTCTGCTCTGCCAGCCCCGCATTCCCAGCCCCTGCAGTAGGCTGCTGGTGGGCCAAGTCCTCCGGGACACTCTGCCTCTGACACTGTCAGAGATATGCACGGGGCACACTGCACTGCTGTAAGCAAGGGGAACTCCTAGCAGCCAGTGCTGAGCCCTAACGGTGTCTGCTACCTTAATAGAGAGCTGACACCTTTGCATCTTTGAACTGTCACCGAGGAAGCCCAGCGGCCTAGGGCTGGAGCAGGAGACCCTGTGCATGGCACCACAGCTAAAGCTCTTAAGCGGGGCGTCCACTAGGAGACCGGGAAGGGCCTGGTGTTCAGGGCCTTCAGTAATGGGGCTCCCTCACCAGGGCTCGTCATTTCTTAGAAGACGAGGCAAAAAGAGGGGCAGCTTGTGGCTGAGGGTTAGGGAAAA
>NW_008439004.1:0-418 GCF_000622305.1 Nannospalax galili
TGGTCCTGTAATGTATAAGAAAGCAGGCTCAGCATGGGCCAGGGGAGCAAAGTAGTAACCACTGCTCCTCCATGGTCTGTGGTTCAGCTCCTACCTCCAGGATCCTGCCCTGAGTTCCTGTCTTGACTTCCTCTGATGATGAACTGTGTTGCAAGCCAAATGAACCCTTTTCTCCTCAAGTTGGTTTTGGTCATTGTTTTTATCACAGCAATTTAAAGTAACTACGACAGGATTCTAACAACCAGCTCATCCTAAACCAATGGACAATCGACCATAAAGAACTACTCAACATCCATCTGAGGAGGCAATGCAGAATAGTTGGGCACACTAGTGAAAGAATATTGTCCTCAGGGCACCATATATAGGAACAAAAGCTATTGATAAAAATACTTCAGAGCTAGAGAGATGGCTCAGTAGT
>NW_008439005.1:0-418 GCF_000622305.1 Nannospalax galili
CTTTTGAGGGTTATGAATAAATATAATGTCCTAAAAAGTATAATTTGTAGTGTGAGCAAAAGAGCATGTAGCCTTCAGAATAAAAAGAAGGAGCACAGGTTCCCATAGGTCAGAGGAAGGTGTTGGATAAAGTTGCATAAATTATAAATTGTATGATTAAGTAGTATTATATATTTTCTGCTGAAAAATAATAATGTATATTAAATAATAAAAGAACTCAGAAATTACTAAAACAATATTTTACTGCTTTTTACATTTTAATTGTTTGATCCATTCCCCTGGCCCCCACAACAATATTCTTAGCTTACTTTTAACCAATTACTCATAAAGATTTTGTAAATCTTTAATAATATCACCCTGTAGCTGTAAAAATGATTCAGATTGTTTGAGATATTCTGTATGAAATACAACAAAATTT
>NW_008439006.1:0-418 GCF_000622305.1 Nannospalax galili
CAGCACTCAGGAAGTAGAGGCAGGCAGATCGCTGTTCGTTCCAGGCTAGCCTGGTCTACATGGAGAGTTCCAGGCCAGCCAGGACTACAAAGTGAGACCCTGTTAGAGAAAACTAAGGAAGTTCACAAAAAATAACAAAAACAACCCAGAAGAAACAAAACAAAATGCTCCCAGTCCCATAAAACTCCCCAAAAGAATAAGAAAACCTTCTGGGAGACCAAGCACCCCAGGGTCACGGGGACATAGAAACAGGACTAGAGGCAAACAGTCTCCCTCAGCGAGAAAACTAGCACGTGGTTCTGAACTGACTGCTGCAACAAATCAGATGCAGGGAAACTGGCCTCTCACCCTGACCTTTCTCCTCCTCACGTTGGACTTCCTCTTAGACTGACCCCCACACCCAGGTGGCCCAGGATCA
>NW_008439007.1:0-418 GCF_000622305.1 Nannospalax galili
TTCATTTAATCATCAAATAACATCAGGAATTCTTTATTTGCCCCACTGGTAGCTGAGTAAACTTTCAGAATGGTGGGTAGCCGAAAGCAGCATGGACAGGATGGGAAACCAGGCAGACTAACAGCCAAGCCCAGCTCAGAACCACTGGGTCCCAATGCCTCCTTATCTACTGTCTAAAGCCACAGCCTGGGAGCACTGCTCTGTGAAGGAACTCCCTCATAGTCCACACTTGGCATCTCTCCTTCCGGGACCATCAGCCTTCCTGTTGGTATTGAGATTTTCACTTTGGGAATCAGGATAATTTTACTATATAGTTGTAAATAAATCTACCTGCTGCTCTGTAAATAGGTAAAATGTACCCAAGTATAATTTTATACACAGATGCATGCTTCTAGGTTCCCCTTTGTGATGGTTCCCA
>NW_008439008.1:0-418 GCF_000622305.1 Nannospalax galili
GTCAGAGAAAATGGTAATCAGGAACTTTGAGTTTTCTTTCCTTTCTGCTTACAATTGTTAGTTAATTACATTTAAATATTTTTTGAAAGAATTATGATTATGCTTAAAGTTCACGAAGTTGAATAGGCTTTAAAATTTAAAAACAAAGCAAAGTAAAAAGTGGATGTCTCTGAGATTGAGGCCAACCTGGTTTCCATAGTGAGCTCCAGGCCAGCTGTGGCTATAGGGAGATCCCATATCAAAAAGAAAAACAAAATTAAAAGCAAATTTTTAATTCTATGACTGCCAACCTACCCATAATTTGATATCATATTTCATCCTCCAAAATGTATCCCATGTTTTTGCTAAGTCAGTGTTAGTTTTTATGTGTTTATGATTATTATATAGCTTTCCCACAACTGAGCCAGGTAGATTACTA
>NW_008439009.1:0-418 GCF_000622305.1 Nannospalax galili
CATCAACTGAAAGAAACTTTAATGTTGAACCAACTACCCAGCATTAAATGTGAATAAGGAACCCCTAAATCAGGAACTGAATCTACTCACGTGCCTAAAATTGTATGTGTGCCTCATACTTTACCCCCTGTGACCTGTGGGACACTTCGTATACTCTAACAGCTGAAGGACTGGAAATCGGGGCAGTTAAGTTCCTTGCCCAGTGATTTGTAGGAACATAGCTAAAGCTAAACACGTTTTTTCCTACTCTTAATACTTCATTCAGTTTCCCTCACTCTTCTCCATGTGCCCAATCACTGACCTTAGTGACATCTTTGTAGAAATGCAACATTTTATTTTATTTTTTACTTTTTTAGAAGAAGCATTCCATTACAGCTTTAACATACTCAATAACAGTTTCCAGAGCAAAGATACATCT
>NW_008439010.1:0-418 GCF_000622305.1 Nannospalax galili
GTCACATTGGAGCACTGTGATGTCATATTGTGGGGCAGTTATAGCACATGGTGCCATACCTTGGCATATTGGAGCAATATAATGGCACATGGGGCTATGGTGTTGTCACATTGCAGCATGGTGATGTCACCTTGTAGCAAAATGATGTAATATTGTAGTGTTGTGATGTCAAATTGTAGCATTGTGATGTTCATTTGGGGTTTCTGAGGGGACATTGAGCACTGTTTTTTCATATTCCGCATGGTGGCAACACAATGGATCATTGTATTGACAAAATGGTGCATTGTGATGGCACAATGGAACATTGTGAAGTCAAATGGTAACACTGTGATGGCACATTGGAGCAATATAATGGCACATGGCCCTCAGTGTTGGTACATTGGAGCATTTTGATGGCACAGTAAGCATTGTGATGGCA
>NW_008439011.1:0-418 GCF_000622305.1 Nannospalax galili
GGAGGAGGAGGATCTGGCGAGGGTCAAAGTCCAGCTATTACTGTGAAGTAATTTTTTATGTGGTCACTAACACTCTGCTGGCAGTGTTCAGAAGTGGGTAACTGAGGATTATTAACACTTCTTCCCTCCTGGCACGCCCATGTCACATGTACTGAGTCATCTGTGCTGTTGGCCTAGGGTCCTGCCTGTTCTAGTGCCCTGCTAGGGTGTGCTGGGGCTGCCCTGCACTTCACTGGGCTCTGTTTTGCTCTGAATCTACATTAATCCTATTTTGCTTCAAAGTTAGAATTTTGGTAATCAGCTAGCTTTGACCCTTTCTCTGAAGCATGAAACTGATGTTTTTTAATGCTTAGGAGTCAGTGGTTTTGCTGGATCCTCTTCTACATCATTTTCATATTTATTTTCTTCATAACCCCCC
>NW_008439012.1:0-418 GCF_000622305.1 Nannospalax galili
GCTGGTGTGGTGTTGTATACCTTTAATCTCAACATTGGGAGGGGAGGCAGAGGCATGTAGATCTGTGTGAGTTCCAAGCTAGCCTGTTCTACATACCAGTTCTAGGCCAGCTGGGACTACAGGGAGATCCTGTCTCAAACAAAAAAGATAGATTTTGTTTTCTTGACTTTAGTGTTGTGAATTGTTTTTTTTTTTTTTTCCTGTTTTTCCTTTTGTCTCTGTTTCTTTTTCTACTTTTATTTATTTATTTATTTTTGTATGGATGTGTTCACATGTACCTGAGAGCACATGTATGGAGGTCGGAGGACCTCCTTACAAGAATTGGTTCTCTTCTTCTGTCATGTAGGTTCTAGGGCTAGACTTAGCAGCAAGTGCCTTTTTAGTTTTTTTTTTTTTTTTTTTTTTTTTTTTTTTTTTT
>NW_008439013.1:0-418 GCF_000622305.1 Nannospalax galili
ATCTTAATTATCTTTATACCCCCTTCCCCACTGGCACTTCCCATAGCTCCTGCCTCAACTGGAATTTATGCATTCTGTCATTTGTGTTAAGGCCTATCTAGTCGAGTTAGTGGCCCCAGACATCCCCCAGTGCAAGTTCATGCACTGAGGTCTAGTCAGTCTGTCTAGAGTCCCTCCCTTTAAGAAAATTAAGAAGCAAACTCAAGAATAAATGCTCCAGTTTCCCTGCGTGCTTGGCGCTGATTCTCTCAGCCTCACTTAGCTCCGACCCATGGCTGCATGGATGAGGTGTGTGCTGAGCACCCACTGGTGTCTGGTTTTCACAGTCAAATTTTCCTTCCTTTCATGAAAACCAGAATTCTTTCTCCGCATTTCTTTTGATAGACGAAGCCTAACAATGGTAAAAGTTGGAAGCAGC
>NW_008439014.1:0-418 GCF_000622305.1 Nannospalax galili
TACACTCAAACACATAAAATAAAAATAATAAATAAAATATTTTAAAAAGAATGCACTGTTTATCAAAACAAAGCAAGGGAAACAATAAGGAATGCTTTTAAAAATGAACTCCTTTTTGGTTATCAACGTTAACCTTCTGAGTTATAAACTGCTGTAGAACTAGATAAGATACATACAGAAATTTTCTTCTGGCATTTTACAATACAGTATGCTGAGCAGTCATTCTCCAAGTGAGAGAAACTCTCTAGACCTCCAGCTCAGCTGGATATTATTTCTAGAGGTGTTTCTAAGCACTTTTGAGGGAGGCAGAGGTCATGTGAGCACATGAAACAGGTTAAAGATTTCGGAGAGGGGCAGGAAATGAGAGAGGAAAGAGAAGAGTGAAAAAGGAGGACCTTCTCAAAAGTGGGGAGGGGGG
>NW_008439015.1:0-418 GCF_000622305.1 Nannospalax galili
GCCTGGAGCTTGCCAACTAGGCTAGGCTGGCTGGCTGGCTGACAAGCCTGGTGCTCTACCTGTCCCGCCTCCCTGGCACTGGGATCACAGAGGTGTGCCAGAGTGCCAAGCTTTTTAGGTGGGTTCTAGGGTTTGGAGTTAGGTCCTTAAGTTTGCACAGCAAGTACTTCAGTGACTAAGCTTTCTTCCTGGCTTTTAAGAGTTGTTGTTTTTCTTTTTAAAGAAATGATTATAACAGTGAACCATAAACCCTTCCTGGTAACGCAGGAAAAACAAATAGGAATGGGTTCACTCATGGCTGCCTTAGGAGACTGGTCCTCAGGAAGCAGAGGATTTTTATGATAAAATATTTAGAGAAAGAGAGGTAGAAGCTGGTTCTTAGAAAACGGGGCCTTTGGGGGTGAGGTCCTGGCAATCA
>NW_008439016.1:0-418 GCF_000622305.1 Nannospalax galili
GCCACGCCCCCTCGCCCTCTCCAAAAGCCTCTACCCGGCTCTTCCTCCTGTTTCCGCTCACAGAGACCTTCCCGGTGCTCACCTGCACCAGCACAGGGAAAGGGCCCCACCTCGGTGTCTGCTCTGCACCAACCTTGTCCCTGTGCACGTTCCCCACCGTGCCGTTTTCTGCATGCGCTTTAGCTTTCAGAGCCCGGCCAGGTTCCGGGGAAATAGCCAACCAAACAGACAGACGTTTGGCGCACCCCGTCTGTCCCAGGTCCTCCGTACGCCCCAATGCATTTGCCCTCTCATCCCTCCTGTCTTGCACCTGCACTGACACATACATACTCTCATTCCCACTGGATGCTCTGAATCTTCTTCCAACTGCCTTCTAGCTTGCATGAGTTCCTTTGCACCAAATGATCATCGTCTCCTC
>NW_008439017.1:0-418 GCF_000622305.1 Nannospalax galili
CACTTAACAAGCAACATTACATTCAGGTTTTGTCACACAGTCACATCAGGATGTGAGGGATGCCAGAATGCACACTCTATGCAAATCGCTGGTGACTGACCAACATTTGTGGCTTCTGCTTCTAACAGGAAAAGGGGGAAAGAAAAAATATAGAGGAAGTAACAGTAATCTCTGTCTATATGCTCACTAGTCAGTGTGTCATAGTAGCAGGGCACCTTTCACAATGGAGCCCAACGCTTTTCTTAAGCAAGATCTACAAGCCCCAAATGGAATATCCATCTTTGAATTGCTTCACTACTTTTAAAGTGATCTACATTATTTTTTATGGAAGCACATCTACCATAAAGTATATGCAAAAATGTCCATGCCTCTGTCAGCATTTCTATAGCTAGCCTTTGATTTCTGCAAAGAAAGATTT
>NW_008439018.1:0-418 GCF_000622305.1 Nannospalax galili
CCAGAATTTATCATAGAGTTCCCTTCACTATAGCATAGACTACGGAACTGTGTTGCATCTTACAGTTACAAGTTCCCAGAGGTGAAGCACAAATACTTGCTTGGCCTTCCCAGATGGTCTATCTTTATTTCATTATCATCTTTATCCTTAATCACAGCATTACACAGAGAGTACCAGCATCTGAGAAAGACTAAGACAAAGTACCCTAGGTCAAAGTCCATTGAAGAAGCTCCGTCATATTACCTAGATTCCATAGGTCTCTCTCTATTTTTAGACTGGGGCATACAAATCAGATAAGTCAGGGATTAAGATACTGCCTCAAGCTCTCCAACAGACTTCCTGCTTCAGCTCTGATCTTAGTCCTCTTAGTTGTTCTATCATAATAAGATTAAATTTGTTAAGACCTATTTGCTCTGGG
>NW_008439019.1:0-418 GCF_000622305.1 Nannospalax galili
GATGGCTGTTAGCCACCATGTGAGTGCTGGGAATCAAACCCAGGTCCTCTGGAAGACAAGTGTTCTTAACCACTAAGTCATCTCTCCAGCTCCAAAGTTATTCACTCTTTTCTGAACTTTGGAAGGATCATATTTATCTAGGTGAAACAAGAATATCTTCACTGGAAATTACATCACAATAGTCATGATCCTGTTCAAAACTGTACTCATTTGCATGGATTTAGCATACATTTATTTATTTACTCAAGTATCTACCTATGCAGTCCATTTTGTATTCATTTTAAAATTCAGTTAAGACTTCTAGAGGTTGTATTACTATGCACCAAGCACCATACTGTGCAGAAGAAAAATGAAATCAATTCTGTGTATACTGAGTGCTAAGAGACAGTCCTGAAAGAGCTAGGATGTCATCCTGGGC
>NW_008439020.1:0-418 GCF_000622305.1 Nannospalax galili
GACACATTGGAGCATTGTGATGGCACCTGAGCACTGTGATGTCACTTTGGCACATTGTGATGACACACAGGACACTTTTGGTGTCACACTGGAGAATACGTTTAGCAGCTTGGAGCACTGTGATGACTCACTGGTTAATTGTTATGGCACACTTAACATTTTGACGTCACAATGTTATGGCACCCTGAGTATCGTTGTGACACGATGGGCATTGTGATGTTACACCGAGTCTTGCAATATCACATTGAAACACAGATGGTACACTCAGCATTGTGATGTCAATTTGGAGCATTGTGATGACACACTGGGGCATTGTTAAGGCACGCTGAACATTGTGATAACATATTGGATCATTGTGATGGCCCATTGGAGCATTCTGATGTCACATGAAACACTGTAAGAGCAAATTAGAGCATTG
>NW_008439021.1:0-418 GCF_000622305.1 Nannospalax galili
GGGACATACTGCATGATTCCTTTTATGGGAAGTTTTTGAAAAGCAAGACTGGTCTTTTCAACAAATAGTGATAGAATAATTGGGTACGCATATACAAAATAATAATAACTGCTTCCAAACTTCATACCATATTAAAAACAGCTCCAAAATAGATCACATTATATATCATAGAGACGTGCTGTGTAATTCATTTCACATAACATTTTGGACAGTGCAATCGGTCTTTGCCACGGATTGGGGGCATCAGGTATGGGAAGGAGGGGTAAGGAAGGGGCATGGCTGCATGGATCTGTAGCTGGTATTGTTCACAAGTGTACACCTGCCAGACCTTGGAAAATGTTCTCTTTAAAATAGACCATTTACTGAAGGCTGGAGAGATGGCTCAGTGTTTGAGAGCACCGACTGCTCTTGCAGAGGA
>NW_008439022.1:0-418 GCF_000622305.1 Nannospalax galili
TGTCAATGCTCACTACGCCATCACAGTGCCATAATATGCCATTACAATGCTTCACTGTGGCATCACGATGCTCCAATATGACAACACATTGCTCAGTGTGCCCTCACATTGCCCAATTGCGTCATCACAGTACTCCAAATGTGCCGTCACAATGCTGCAATGTGACTTCACAATGCTCCAATGTTCCATAACACAGCTCAGTGTCCATAACAATGCCCCAATGTTTGATAAAAATTCTCACTGTGCCATCACAATGTTGAATGTGCCATCACAATGCACCAATATGTCATCACAGTGTGCTGCTACGTCATCAAATGCTCCAATATGACATCACAATTCTGCAATGTTTCTTCATAATGCTCCAATGTGACATTGCACTGTTCATTGTGCCATCACAATGCTCTAATCTGTATCACAG
>NW_008439023.1:0-418 GCF_000622305.1 Nannospalax galili
TGACATTCTTGGTCTGGTTTGTGTTGCTTTCAGACCTCTAAAGGCCTGAAATGGTTTGAAAAAAATGAACTCCAGTTGGTTATAGATTTAATATGTTAACTCATCTTCAGAGCTGAAGATGAATTCTGAGATTGATCTTCCTGCCTGGTCCTTTTGGTCTTGTCCCTGTCCTCTGTTTCCTACAGAACAGCTCTGTATGCAGGCAGATGTGGCCTGTTTGGGGAAGGGATACTTTTCATCCCTGGAAACTTTGCTGGCTTAGATATAGCTCTATACCTTTCTCCCTTGGAGCAACCCTTCCCTTTAACTCTCATGTTTAAATCTACATTAAACAGCCTTTATGTTAGCTATTCCTAAACTCCTATCCGTAACTGAAACCAGGAATCTTAGTTTGGCTTAAATGAAAAAAGTCTCTGAT
>NW_008439024.1:0-418 GCF_000622305.1 Nannospalax galili
GACAACCTTGTGCAGGGCTCAGACAGAAGGAAAGGGGAGTGAATTCAGAGACAGGATGTATTCTAGAATGTGCATCTTTGTCTACTTAGTTGAGTGACCTTCCACAGCAGTGAGGAGCACCCTGCACCCAAGGGCAGCTCAGCTTTGCCTTCAACCAGGGACTATGAGAAGCCAAGCCTACCTGGCTTCCCCTCACAGGGCATGCTGCACCAGAGTTTGACTCTCCCTAGAAAAATTGGAAGGGAATAAAAAAAAGGAGGAAAAAGCCCACATATTCCCTCACCTGGGAATCCTGAAAAATATAATGAAGGGGATAAAACATACTTTATTTTTCATTTCACTGACTCAGCCATGAGTTCAGGACTGCAATTGGAATTATAAGGAGTCCTCTTGCTCAGGTTTTCATTGTGCATTCTCA
>NW_008439025.1:0-418 GCF_000622305.1 Nannospalax galili
GTAAATGTTAGTGAAACTGAGTCTTGGTGATTTTTAGGTATGTGTTAGTGGAGTTCTTTAACTTTCAGTTTTTCTTTTAGGCAAGTGTGTCTGTTTAGATTTGGGGTATCTTCTACAGTTAGTTCTAGTTAATCATTTTTTAATAAACTATTTACTTCATTTAGATTTATCAACTTTATTTCCATAGATTTGACCAAATAGCTTTCTCATGATTTAGAAGTTCTTTGTTTAGTAGATATTTTTAAGTGTTTTAAAACCTTTAATCAATTTCTAACAATAATACAGTCTATTTAAAACACACAGTGTATTTTAGCATATGTATAAATTTAGCCTATGTACAATGATCAGATCAGGGTTAATGGCATATGCATCATATCTAACATTTCATTTCTTTGTGATGGGATCTGTGGTGGTTTGA
>NW_008439026.1:0-418 GCF_000622305.1 Nannospalax galili
CCTGGTCTACATAGTGAGTTCCAAGACAGCTGGGGCTACAGAGAGACACTGCCTCGAAAAGACAACAAAAAAAAGAAGAAGAAGAAGTTTTATTCACTATTATAATAGACTATTGGAATAGAACGGACAGTTCCTAGAATCATACAATTCAATGCATTCATTCATTCACTGGGCACCTACTATGTCACAGGTTTTGAACAAACCTTTTGTCCAACCTTTCAACATTTGGCTCTGTTTGCTGGGACTTTCCATGTTGTGGCACTGAAAGTCCCAGGCACTTGGCCACCTACTTCTAATCAAAGTAGGAACCCTTCTATGGTGTCTTATTGATCTTCAGCTGTTCAAACTACACAAAAATGTACCTAGACTTTGTTCTTTTATTTTTTTCTTCTTTTGAGGCAGGGTCTCATGAATCCCA
>NW_008439027.1:0-418 GCF_000622305.1 Nannospalax galili
TATGAATGACTTGAGGATTCTAAGAAGAAGATGCTGGTTTTCTTCTTATCCTGTCAGCTTCATGTCAGTGTCAGGTCTTTCTTGTCCTTTATTCTTTAACTCCCCAAATAATCTATTAAAGTTGTATAGAATCGTTCCATTTCATTTCATACAAAGTTCCATTGGAATTCTAATATTAAGTAGCTGTTGTAAGTGAACACTGAGACAAATAAAAGTATTCTTACCTTTATTAATAGTTATGCAAAGAAGAAAAGGATGATTATTTTTCAAGCTTTAAAAGAACACTTAATTGGGACATATTCATACTATAGATTAGGTTGAATTTGTCCTTCTACATTTGTTGCCTATGGTTTTTGATCCTCTTGAGTCTTCCTTGGACTCTATCAATGTGTAATTTTGCTTTGTGTGAGCAGGAAAT
>NW_008439028.1:0-418 GCF_000622305.1 Nannospalax galili
CACTCTCCTTTACATTACCAAGTCCAACACCTGCCAGGAGGTGGTGAACATCTGGAAGATGATAAGGAAGGTAGAGACAAACAGGTAGTCCCCCACTGCCTGGTTCTATGTTCAAAAGTAGAAAAATAAGTGGTAAGGACATATCTCAGTGGTAAAGCAAGTGCTCAGTATGTACAAGGCTCTAGATTCAACACTCAGCACCACCATGCCTGCAAAAAAGTGTCCAAAGTGCCCAATGCTTAGTTGGCATGGCTGCAATAATGAAACAGGAAGAGTTGGCCTGGGTCTGACTGTCTTGGACTTACTTGGAATCCCAGATACCAGCTTCAGGGGCCTCAGCACACGCAGCGCTCTTAGGCTTTGCAGATCAAAGTCAGTTCCTGCTGTGGCAAGAATCCTGGCAAGAAAAATGGCAACA
>NW_008439029.1:0-419 GCF_000622305.1 Nannospalax galili
TGTGTGTGTGTATTTGTGTATGTATCCAGAGAAACATCAGTTATGATGAGGCAAGTGGCTATGGACATAAACATCCCCCCAGGATCACACCTTGAGAAAACCATAAAGCAACATTTAATTTTATATTCTAGATTCAGACAGAGAAAGGAGATCAAAATCGTCCAGGCTGTGAGAGCTCCAGGACAGAACATCCGTTAGCCAGGAACACTGCTGTCCTTTGAGATCCTCAGAGTCACTGCAGTCAATGACTGGGTTGAAAGCACCCACCCTGCCTTGTTCCTTTAACACACTACGTTCTTTAAGAAAGCAAAGACTAGGAGCCAGCTGTCACTTCCCGACGGAGCAGACATAAAAGAGAAATATTCTTGGAGGGAATAGTTGGCAAGAGAAGTTCCCTGGCCAGAAAAACCTCTGGTCAC
>NW_008439030.1:0-419 GCF_000622305.1 Nannospalax galili
GATCCCCGGCCACCCATGGACCAGATGGGACGGCGCCCCCAAGCCACCTTCACTGAACTGGGCCTTCCCAGCCATCCCAGAGCCGGTTGCGGTGCACAGCCAACGGTGTGTTCATTTTTTTGAAATGCGCCCTGTGGCTGCCGCTGGTCTCTGTCTAGGGGGGCCGTCCGGCGCCCTGCTTTTGTGGGGTCCCCTGACTCACACACACCTTAGTTCAAGGTGGGTCGGGTGGGCGCTTTCGCCGCCGACCCCGTGTGCTCCGCTCCACCCACCCTTCTGTAAAAGGCATCCATACGTCCTCTTTTCACGGGTCCCGGGAGGCCCTGAAGCTGGCCAGGGCATGCCCTAGGTGCCGCTTCTTACTTTGACTGCTTTTGGTTTCATTTCTGTTGCATTTCTGCATTCTTCCTCAAACTCTT
>NW_008439031.1:0-419 GCF_000622305.1 Nannospalax galili
TGAAAGGAGTTCTTTCTTTTGCTATCATACTTTGTATTGAATTTATTAGAACATGGTCATTATTGTTTGAGAATTTCATTCAATCATAAAATGTGTTTGATGAAATCCACCTCTGATTCCCACACCTCCAGTTCCGTCCCTACCCTTCCACATGTCCTTTGTCTCAATTTCACCTGCTCTTTTTTACAAACCTACCAAGTCCATTCCTTACTGCTTTTAGGAATATGGGTGTTCTATCCACCAGAACCTGTGTGGTCTTAGGTGCCTCATCCCTGAAGAAAACTGGCTCTCATTTGGCCAGCAATCATCAATGACCATCAGCTAGAGGTGGGACTTCTTGATCACCCACCCTGCACCCTCATGCTGCATTTCTGGCTGGCTTGATCTTGTGCAGGTCTTGTGTGTGCAGTCATAGCCAC
>NW_008439032.1:0-419 GCF_000622305.1 Nannospalax galili
TATTTGCTGATGCTATCAGGGTCAACTCTTTCATCCTTTCTAGGTTTTCTTCTCACATGCTCAGGAACAGCCTTTTCAGGCCCTTTAAAGGTGGTAGTAGCATCAGCTTTCCCTCGCCAAACTCGACTTTATGTAACTCTTCCATGAAATTCTGAGATTTAGGAAGCAAGAGTCAAGAAATAATCGCTCACATCTTGAGTCACAGAATTTCAGGGCCCTTTGGTCAATTTTGATAAGCCCAACCTCTGCTCTTTGTCCCACAGACCAGGCGGTGGTAGTTGCCTTTGCATCTCCATCTCTGTGATTCCTAGGTACTCTCTTCTTTTCTAGTCATGGAGTATCTACTAAACCAATTCTTACATCAAATTCATTCTATTTAAATAACTAATGTGACTTTCTTTGCAAGACCTCAGATATTA
>NW_008439033.1:0-419 GCF_000622305.1 Nannospalax galili
AGGAATGGAGGTTTAGGCGTTCTGGAAACCTTTGGTTCTCTTTTGAAAAGGTGCTGGAATGGAGATACTGTTCTTGCCATCGGCCCCCCAGTTATCAAGTGAGATTTTCTTTTCTTGGTGGCTCTATACCGCTTATATTTCAGTAATAGAAAAGCCATTCTGGTAGGTGAGGTGTTTGAAAAAATTCAGAAGTGAACTTTTTGTTGTCATTTGGCCTTCAGAGAATTGAAGACTTAAAATCTGGACCATAGTACCCACAATGACCCCTCCTAACTTGACATTGGTGATTAACCTTCTGTTCAGACTTCTCTCAAAAAAATTTTTTTTAAATAAAGATTTCTAGGGGGCTGGAGAGTTGGCTCAGTGGTTAAGAACATTGGTTTTTCTTACAGAAGACCCAAGTTCAAATCCCAGCACCC
>NW_008439034.1:0-419 GCF_000622305.1 Nannospalax galili
TGTGATTTTGATGGATAATCTTTATGATGTGCTATTGTATTTTGTTTTCAGTTGTTTTATTTAGAATATTTGTGTCTATATTCATCAAAGAGATTGATCTATAAATTACTTTTTTGTTGGATCTTTGTGTCAGTAATACTGGCTCCATAAAAAGTATTTGGGAGTGTTCTTTTTCTATTTTATGGAATAATGAGAGGAGTATTGTATTTGTTCTTCTTTGATAGTCACTTAAAAATTCTGTGCCTATTCCACCTGGTCATGGGCTCTTTTTCAGTTGGGAGATTTTTTTAATTAAAATTTTAAATTTAAGTTTATAAATTTTATGCAACATTTTATTATTATTTTATTATTTTATATTTATGTGTGTCTTGCCTGCATGTAGGTAAGTGCACTCATGTCATGCAATGCCCACAGAGGTC
>NW_008439035.1:0-418 GCF_000622305.1 Nannospalax galili
CACCCACAGTGGGCTGGGCCCTCCCACATCACTTACCAATCAAGAAGATGCCCCTCAGACATGGCCACAGGCCAGTTCAGCAGAGGAAATTCCCCAGTTGAGGCTCCCTCCTCCCAGGTGTGTGAAGTTGAGTACTGAGTTGGCTGTGGATCATCCACATTAGAAATCAAGGCCAACGGTTGCAAAAACCATATTTATAGAAAGTAAAGGTTTTCATTTTTCTAAGTGCTGTCCCTTTTAGAACATGCTCATTTTAAAGTCCCAAACATTTTCATGTCATTGGTTAAGTGGCTCCGCTTGGCAGTGAGTGGAGGAAGTGCCCACCCAGTGCAGAAAATCATGTCTCGGCTCCACTCCAGATCCATGGCCTGTGTTACCTCACGGCTTGATGGCAGCTGTTTTCTACCATGTTATGGTT
>NW_008439036.1:0-419 GCF_000622305.1 Nannospalax galili
ACACACACACACACACACACAACCTGCCTGAAAAAAAGTCCTTCAGTGACTGAGCAGTTAAAAGCACTGGCTGCTCTTACAGATGACCAGGGTTTGGTTCCCGACACCCACATCGCACCTAACACCCATTCATAATTCCAGTTCATCCGTCGCCCTCTTCCGATCTCTTCAGGCATTTACAAACATGCAGGCAATACACTCGTACACATTTAAAAAAATAATAAATAATAAATTATTTTTAAAAGTCCTTCAAATTTTGTATTATAGCCTCCAAATTAATTATTGCTGCTATCTTAATTCAAGATATTAAAAGCATAAACTACAAAGTTAAGCATAGTAGCAGACATCTTTAATCCCAGCACTCAGAGGCAGAGGCAGGCAGTTCTCTGTGAGATGGAGGCCAGCCTGGTCTACATAGT
>NW_008439037.1:0-419 GCF_000622305.1 Nannospalax galili
ATTGTGATGGCACATTGGAGCAATATAATTGCACACGGGGTGATATTGTTGCCACATTGAAGCACTGTGATATCAGACTGGATCATTTTGTGTCACACTGGAACATCATGAAGTCATTTTGTAACATTGTGATGGCACACTGTAGCATTATAATCGCTCATGGGGTGATAATGCTCGAATATTGGAGCGTTGTGATATCACATGGGAGCATTGTGATGTCACCTTGCAACATTGTGAAATCATATTGTAACCTTGTGATGGCATATTCACATTGGAGAATTGTCATGTCACATTGGAACATTGTGAAAACATATATTAACATTGTGATGTCACATTGGAGCATTGGGATCTCATAATGCAAACTTGTAAAGTCATATTGTAACATTGTAATGGCACATAGTGCATTGTGATGTCACATT
>NW_008439038.1:0-415 GCF_000622305.1 Nannospalax galili
CAAACACTGCATATCATTTCTTCTGCTCGCTTTCCATCAGGGTTTTCTAGTGGCTACGCCTGCAGGGTGCCATGTTCTGCTCCTGGGCTTAAAGACTTTGGTTTCCAGCTGTCCCCTAACTGCCATTAATCCCCAAGCTTGAGTTGTGGTGTGGCTCTGTGGCAGTGTACTTCCCTAGCATATCACAAGGCTGAATTTCATCACCACACACCAAAAATGGAGACAGAGAGAAAGATGATTAGAAAGATTAATATATACATAGCAAAATGGATGGATGAATAATAGATCATACAGACGATGAGTAGAATGATAGATCAATGTCAGATAGATGATAGATAAATAGATGACAGATGATATAGGTAGGTAGGTAGGTAGGCAGATAGATAGATAGATAGATAGATAGATAGATAGATAG
>NW_008439039.1:0-418 GCF_000622305.1 Nannospalax galili
CTTACAGCTTACAGTCCATCCTGGAGGGAAGTCAAGACAGGAACTCAAGGCAGGAACCTGGAAGTCAAAACTGAAGCAGAGACCATGGAGGAGTGCTGCTTACCAGCTTGCTTCCCCTGGCTTGCTTAGCTACTGTTCTTATACAGCTCAGGCCCGCCTGCCCAGCGGTGGCATCACCTACAGTGGTCAGGACCTTCCCACAGCACTCAACAGTTATGAAAATGCCTCGAAGACATGTCCACAGGCCATTCCTATAGAGGAAATTCTCCAATTGAGGTTACCTCTTCCCAGGTGTATCTAGTTGACAACTGAAGCTGTCTGTCACAAGCAGCCAGTGCTCTTAACTGCTGAGCCATCTCTCCAGTCCCTAAATTATTGTTATTGTGTGCACTGTGCACGATATGCATGTGTGCGTGTG
>NW_008439040.1:0-419 GCF_000622305.1 Nannospalax galili
TACAGAGTTCCGCAACTGGTCACACACAGAGAATAAGTGTCTGTGAGATGCCTAGACCTAAGGAACACATCTATAATGTAACCTGTACACCTAAGGCTCCCAGAATATGGTGGAACAGGGGGTAGAAAGAATACCAATGTATCTCTCAGCTCTCGCCAGCAAAACTTCCTCATGCAACAGAGGGCCATTAACACAGAAGGTTACAACTGGCCAAAGTGTAGACAAAAAGAGACTGCAGACTGTGTGTCCTTGGACAGGACTCCTATATTAAACCTCACCCACCAAGGCTCAGGGACCATTGCAGAAGATGGGGCAGAAAGATTGTTAAGAGCCAAGGGTGGAACATGACCATAAGGAAACCATCTTCTAGGCTTCTGGGAACTTGCTCATATGAACTTATAGTAATGATGACAGCATGC
>NW_008439041.1:0-419 GCF_000622305.1 Nannospalax galili
GTAGTTATCATGCATGTGATGTGCCTGGGGCTGCAGTCACCTGGGGCCTTGAATGCTCTGGTATGTTCAGGAGTGCTCATTCTGGTGGCTGACAGTTGATGAGAGCCAGTGCAGAGTCCAGCTGGACTGACAGGTAGAACAGCTACCCAGGCATCTCCATGTCTGTGAGGTGCAGACCTCTAACAGCAAGGCAGCTGGGCTGAGAGGGAACATCCTGAGTGGACAGGAGCAGCAGACACTGCCCATCCTCGAAGGCCAGCCTCACTTCTGATGTGATCTGTGGGCTTAAGTGGTCTAGCTAGCCCAGAATGAGGCAATTGACTAAACTCTTTTTTTGCTCAAGATTTTTATTTTACTTTTATTTATGTGTGTGTCTGTGTGTCAGTATGTATATCTGTGTGTATTTCAGGTGTGTGGGG
>NW_008439042.1:0-419 GCF_000622305.1 Nannospalax galili
TGCTCTGTCTTGACATGTGATGTCCTACTTCAAGTTATGATGCAGCAAAAAGCCCTCCACAGATGCTGAAAAGATGCTTGTGCCATGATCTTAGACATCCCAGGCTCTATGAGTTTAAACCCAATGAAATTTTATTCTTTATAAATTGTGCTGTCTGAAGAACCACAAACGGACTAAGATACCTCTGAACAAGGATGGCCTTTCCTCTCCACCACCATATAATTTCTCTCTCTGGCAAATTAAAAAAAAAAATAGCGCCAGATAAGGAAGAAAGCTCTGTGAAGTGTCGTTTGGGGCAGAGGAGATCTTACAGGAAGGTAGTAGTGATTCAGTATTAGAACAACTAATCCAGATCAGAGAGTGACCTCCTACCTTGAGCAACACAATTATCCCTTCAGGTATGGCCTGGCTGGAGCTTC
>NW_008439043.1:0-419 GCF_000622305.1 Nannospalax galili
ATAATATTATATAGATATTAATTTAAAGTGAAGCTACTTTTATCATTAATCTCTTGGCCTTTTCACTGATTGCTTCACTATGTATTAAAATTAGACATTCTACTATAAAAATGTTCTGAGAATTAGTACTGAGTAACTTAAGAAATATTTGCTTAATCAAAAAGTGAATTAAGTTAGCCTCAGAACTAAAAGTCATGAATGAAAATTCAGGTTTATGGGCTGGGAGGATGGCTCAGTTGGTAAAGTGCTTGTGACACCAGCCTGAGAACTTGAATTCAGTCACCAGCACCCATGTAAAAAAGTGAATGTTCGGCCCAAGGATCATTGTGGAGAGAGGGTGGGAAGAGTGTAAGAGCCAGGGTTGGTTCATGAACATAGGGAAGCAGAGGCTTTCCGAACACTGGAAGCTTGCAATGGTG
>NW_008439044.1:0-418 GCF_000622305.1 Nannospalax galili
ACTCACAGAGATCTGCCTGCCTCTGCCTCCCGAGTGCTGGAATTAAAGGCGGGTGCCACCACACCTGGCTGAGACTCTGGTTCTTACTTTGACATTATGGAGCCCATTTTGGGGTGACTCACATGTTTCTTTCCAGTGCTGGGGATCAAACCCAGGGCATCACACATGCTAAGCAAGCGCTGTGCCACTGGATGCCTCCCTCCGTTCATTTTGTGAAACAGACCATTGCACGGGGACTTGGAGAAATGGGAAAGTAAAGACAGAATGAGGGACAGGCCCCATCGCTGGCTGCCTCGTTCCCTCTGGCTCAGAAGGAAAATTCTCTGGGGTGTTTGGTTCTCTGCAGCTCCGTCCACAAGCACAATGCCCCTGCAGAAAGGCTGCTCTGCAGATAGGTGTGCTGACCTGGTGTTCTCAG
>NW_008439045.1:0-419 GCF_000622305.1 Nannospalax galili
CTATTACTTTTAAGACCACAGTACCAATTTGTTTTGGACTCTGAAATGAAATAATTTTACATTGTATTTATATGCATTGTACTATTCTAGTGTTCTCAAAGTCTACTTGAAATCAAGATTGCCATATTTTATTGAATCTATGGTACTATCATAAAACATATCCTGATTTCAAATATTTAGTTCTTAGCAGTCTTAGAAAACAAGTAGTCAATTACATTGAGATAAAATACTTTCTCAATAAGAGACCAAGAGCAAAGCAAGTGCTCGCACCTGGCTTTTAATTTCCAAAAGTAAATTTACATGTGCTATGAAACATGTAATAGCAAATCTGACAAAGCTAGGGGTTCCTCAGACTGATACAGCTTCAGCAGGCCCAAAATATTGGTATAATTAATAATCATGGAGCAGGATTCATATAG
>NW_008439046.1:0-419 GCF_000622305.1 Nannospalax galili
CTTTTTTTTTTTTTTTTTTGAGACAGGGTCTCACTGGCTGGCCTGGAACTCATGGAGTATAGAAACCAACCTGCCCTCAAACTCATCTGCCTGCCTCTGCCTCTGCCTAAAGGCATGTGTCACCATAACAACTGAGTATCCCCATTTTTGGTGGTGGTGGTGGTGATTTTTGTTCTGTTTTTTGTCTTTTTTTGAGACAGGATCTCCCTGCAGCCACAGTTGGCCTGGAACTCCCTATGTAGACTAAACTGGCCTCAATCTCACAGAGATCTACCTGCCTCTGCCTCCAGAGTGCTGGGATTATAGGCATGTGCCACCACATCCAGCCCCTTTTTGTTTTTGTTTTGTTTTGTTTTTTATGTGTATGCTGTGTATGCGTGTATTGCCTGCATGTAGGTAAATGCACCCGTGTCGTGCAA
>NW_008439047.1:0-419 GCF_000622305.1 Nannospalax galili
TCAAGTTTTACATTCCCAAGGGTATTATCTACCTTATTTGGACATATGCCAGGAGGAGGTTCAATACAGCTACAAGCATAAATTGTGAGATATGGCACATAAATGAAAAAAAAAAAAGTTCATCAAGAAGGGATATGGGTGTAGGAAGTCTCGAGATAACTGCCATCTTCTGTGCTACATAGCAATTTTAATACTTAAGGAGAATGAATATGATATGATGTTTTGAGTTAGATTTTATTTCAAAGGAAAACAAATTAGGAAGTGGTCCAGGGTATTTTGCTTGAGTCATTGTGGTCCTGGCCTTCTGGGAGCTGGTAAAATGTGGTTGGAACATTTCATAATTGAAGACATTTTTCTCCTTAATTACACTTATAGATGAATTTTATCATCTACATATGGTGAAGCAAGGGAAGGGGGGG
>NW_008439048.1:0-419 GCF_000622305.1 Nannospalax galili
ATAACTTTTTCTTCATTTAATGATGAGAAACTGAAAGCAAGTACTGAAAAAAGGGTAATTAAAAGAAAATTATGGCCTGGCAAGATGGCTCAGAGAGTAAAGGCACGTGTTGAGTAAGTCTCACCACCTGAACCAGGACCTGCATGGTGAAAGGAGAGAAGCAACTGGTGCACACGCACACACATTAAAATCAATGTAATTTTAAAAAGACAATTACCAAGAAGACATGAAGGTGGAGGGCGGGTGCTGGGGTAACCTAGGGGAATGGGAAGGAGGGAGGGTTTAGGGGAGATATTACCGAGATACAGTACATATGTATGAAATTGCCAAAGAATAAAAGTACTTTAAAATTATTTATTTTTATTTTTTGTGTATAAATGTTAAGCCTGCATGTATGTAAGTGCACCCGTATTGTAGAA
>NW_008439049.1:0-419 GCF_000622305.1 Nannospalax galili
GTAAAACTGTCGGGGACAGGAGAGCAGGTGGAGAGGGAAAACTTATGCTAACAACATTTGAAATGCCGTTTGGAAACCTACTACTGTAGAAGCTTCCTAAAATACATATGCGAAAGTAAAAAGTGTTTAAATGGATTCACCCTGTAATAGGGTGGGATGCCTCCGCCAGTGATCATAGACTTGCAAATAAAGAGCCCAGTGCTAGGATGAGTTACTTCTTTTCAAGTTGGTGGTCAGTAGTGGTTCACCCCCCCCCAAAAAAAAACATTATAGGCTTTTGCCATTGTTCTTGGTTACCTCCAGAACTTAACAGGAAGACTTCATTTGTGAAGAAACCACATACTTGAATCATAGAAGATGGAGAAATCAAACTGGCATTAACCTGGGAGCTTCATCTCTAACAGGGAAAAGTCATCAAC
>NW_008439050.1:0-419 GCF_000622305.1 Nannospalax galili
CTGGCCCCAGTCCTGAGGCTCACCCTGGGTGCTGCTGGTGTGCACACTGCAGCTCTTCAGTCCCTTGTTGCTGGTGTCACAGAGACCACACAGGGAAGTCTGTGACTGGGTCCTGCTGCCGATCATAGTAGGAAATGAGATGCCTCATGAGAAAGGAGTTGGGCTCATCCTCTTAGATTGCCTTGAGCTCTGTCACCCAGATTCCTGACACTTCCCAGTGGCAGACACTGTCAGCTTGAATCTTAGGACTGTTGGGATAACCAGCACCCAGACCGTGATGGTCAGCACCCCTCTCCCGACCTGGCCACGTGCTCTGTAATGGGAGAGTGGGATGCTTCTGTTCCTGCTGTTTTCCTGCACTGGCCTCGGTACTTGCATTTCCATCTCAGCATTATTACGCACCATCGGTGGCTCCAAGA
>NW_008439051.1:0-419 GCF_000622305.1 Nannospalax galili
ACCTCTACCACTTGGAACCACATCACAAAAAGCCAAACTTGTGACACTCACGATGGCCCTAATTTCAGCCAAAGATGACCTTTTACTACAGCATCCCTCCCCTTTACATGACTATTTACCTGCCTTCACCCTTCTAAGGAAACCTCTCAGGGACCGTGATGACTGGTTTATTCCCCAGGCTTCTAAAGGCCAAATTGACTACTCACTTCAACCTGGAGATCACATCTACCTGCAGGTTCACATCCAACAGAAAAGAGTGAAGGAAACCCTCCAGCCGTGTTGGACTGGTCCTCACCTGGTGATCCTGCCTACCCCAACTGGAGCCAAACTCTCAAGACACCTGATTGGATTCATCTCTCCAAGGAACTAGCCAAGGAACACAGCAAGTACCAGGCCACCAGTATCAGGTCTCTTAAATT
>NW_008439052.1:0-419 GCF_000622305.1 Nannospalax galili
AAAAAACCCCAAAACATTAAAACATTGATATTTACTCATCATTTTTTAGCCCTGGAAAGCATAGCCATTTTTCACAAAAGTATATACTGTCTTATTATTATCACTGTCAAATGAATTAATACTTCCAATTCTTTTGAAATCTAGGTAGAATTGCTATTCACTTAATACTGATAATGCAGAAGTTAAGTTTATTGAAATAGTTTAGTCTCAATATCCAGGGACTGGAGTAACTAACCCATTCTTCAATAAATACTGTGCATAAGTTACTTTTCTGTTGCTGTGATAAAATATCATGACCAAGGCAACTTATAGAAAGAAGAGTTTATTTAGCTTGTGATTCCAGAAGGTTAAGAGTCCATCATGGTAGAGAGGCATGGCAGGAGGCAGCTGGAGCAGAAAGCTGAGCACTCACATCTTCA
>NW_008439053.1:0-419 GCF_000622305.1 Nannospalax galili
GGTCATCTGTAAGAGCAGCCAATGCTCTTAACACTGTACCATCTCTCTGACCCTATTATTGCTGTCTTTAGCTTCCAACTATGCCTGGTACATAGTAGGTGATAATATTTAAACATCTAATGAACAGATAAATAGTTTATTTAATATTTGACACACACAAATAGACTGTCAGAAATCTGAAATACCATTCCCCACTAAATTCTTATAATCACTCTATATTGTAGATAAGCAAATGGAGGTCAAGGGAAGGAAGTGACATTCCCAAAGTCTGCCAGGTACAAAGTGCTGTCTGGCTCTGAAGTCAGTATTAACAGCATAGTCTCACCTCTGGTTTTAAAGGAAAGAAATCTGAAAATCAGGAGTAATGATATTGCCTTATAAGTAGTGAACTACACACTTGTAAACTAAGGGTAGATTAG
>NW_008439054.1:0-419 GCF_000622305.1 Nannospalax galili
CTGGCCTGGAACTCACTATGTAGATCAGGCTGGTCTTGAACTCACAGAGATGCCCCTGGCAGTAAAGTTGTGTGCCATCACGCCTGGCAATCTCTTCCATCCTTTGGATATCACAAGATCGCTGAGATTTTGGGGTCACTCAGAGTAACTGGCCTAATAGGTCCTTTTCCCACCATTAATCCTAGACCCAGGAACCCCGGACTCTGCCACCTCATCATCACAGAGTTTTCATCTTTCAGAAGAAGGGTACCAGGCGCCTGCCTCTGGGCTGCTCAACCGGAGACTCATGTCGCCTGGCCTTGCAGGAACCACAGAGCAGGCTGGGCCACCAGGCCAAGGTTTACGGCCTACAGCCATTGCTTTTTGTTTATTCCTGGGTTGGGGCTCTCGTCCCTCCCCTGGACCTTCACCCGCCCTGT
>NW_008439055.1:0-419 GCF_000622305.1 Nannospalax galili
GTATTCTGATTGCTTTGTCTTTTGATATACAAAGACTTTGAAATTCTGTTCTGACCACGAAGAGCATGGAAGCTCATCTGCCTCCTTCAGTTTGCCTCCCAGACACGCTTACTTCAATGCATAAGCAAAACTGACCTTAGATCTGTTACCTGAGCACGTGTGTGTATAAGAATGAAAACCGGATGTCCATTGATAACCAAACTGTTCATGCTGATGTTAAATGAAAATTACCACAGTGCTGCTGAAGAAGCAGAAAGCACAGTGTCTCCTCTTTGAATCAGTTTTGCCTTGTGTCCGTAATTCTGTGTAGCTGAGTACACTCAGAGGCACACATTTTCCCAAGCTCATGAAGATTATAAACAGTCACGGCACCATATCAAACATTACTATTTTGATATAGGTTGTATAAATTCCAGTTA
>NW_008439056.1:0-419 GCF_000622305.1 Nannospalax galili
AATTTTGGATTGGTCAACTTAAATAAAGAAGAGGTTTCTAGGTCACATCTCGAAGCTGAGATAGTCAAAGCCATATGTGACTCTAAGCAGGTCAGTTGAAGGGGCCTTGTTAGAGTTAAAAATTAAAGACTTCCTGCCAGAGACTAGGAAGCAGCAGGAAGTGAGGTGTCTTTATTGTTTTCAGTGACCCCCATTTGCCTGCCTTATCCTGTAAAGCTGAATGCTTCATCTTCCCCTTCAGATGGACTCTGTCCCACATTTGTTTGTTTCATGGTAGGGCAACTGTGCTGGTTTGTTTTTTTGACAACTCGACGCAAACTGGAGACAATTGGGAAGAGTGAACCCCAAGTGAAGAACTTTCTCTATCAAATTGGCCCGTGGGCATGTCTTTGGAACATTTTCTTGATTCTAATTGACTA
>NW_008439057.1:0-419 GCF_000622305.1 Nannospalax galili
TTGTCTCTTCTATTTTCTGCTGCTCTGATGTCTGCTCTTCTCTCTATTCAGCATCTTGCTTATGTTGGATTCAAGTTTCTCTTCTTTGCTCAGCCTCTTAGGAAGGAAGTTCAGATCATTGCTTTTATGGCTTTCCCTCTGCAGATTGAAGCAGGCAGAGCAATAAACTCACCTACCAGCACCAGCTCATCTGCATCCCACGTTTTCAACTGATGCAGGTTTATTATCACTCAGTTCTGAGTCTTTCCCAACTTTCCTGAGGACTTAGTCTCTGACTTACAGGTCATGTAAAAGTCCTTAAAAATCCAAATATCTTGGAATTTTCCATATATCTTCTTACTTGCTCTCTATTGCCATTCCATTGTAGCTGGAGGTTAGACTGACTCCAGTCCTCTTGAAAAATGGAGCTGTTTTTTTTT
>NW_008439058.1:0-419 GCF_000622305.1 Nannospalax galili
GCCTTCACACACAGTGGGAAGACTGGAATTGCCATCCATTCTGGGCTAGCTTACTCAGAGCAGTTCTAAATTTGACATTGTAGTTCGTACTGGTACAGGTGTAGGGATATGTGGAAGTCCATTTCTGTAGCGTTAATACAAAAGTCAACAGATGTAAGAACCAGAATATTTATTCCTGATAAAGCTAAACTGGGGAGAAGCACGTTGTGCAAAGCAGTGGGCCTGCGTGCTGAAGCCGGCTCCTGCCAGACTTCCTCAGTTCTTCCAGACAGCTCTGGACTAGGCAAGGTCATCACAGGCAAAGAAGGTGTCCAGGTGGATCCCAGGATGGAGAAGTCAAATCTTCCTAGCTTGACCATACAACAAAGCACTCTGTCCCTTGGGAAGAGAGAATTAATAGAAAAAAATGACTAAAGACA
>NW_008439059.1:0-419 GCF_000622305.1 Nannospalax galili
CTGCCTCCCGAGTGCTGGGATTAAAGGTGTGCGCCACCATGCCTGGCTTCATTTGAATTTTTAAATTGATTTTTGTGTGAAGAATGGGGTTGCAATGTTTTATTGTGATTCTATCGAATCTGAAGCCTGTTATTGGCAGGATGACCGTTTCCACAATATTAATTTTTGGTTTTGTCCATGAACACAGATCCTCTAGTGGCTGCTTTGCTTTCTTCGTTGCTTTAAACTTTTCATTGTAGAAGTCGTTCATTTCCTTGGTTAGGTTTATTCAAAGGTATTTTATTTTTTGAGGCTATTATGAATGGAATTTTTCACTGATGCTTTTCTCAGTGTGTTTGGTATATAGGAAGGATACTTTTGAGTTAATTTTGTATCCTGCCACTTTGCTGAAACTGTGTCAGCTGTAGGAGTTTTCTGGT
>NW_008439060.1:0-419 GCF_000622305.1 Nannospalax galili
AACACTGTTGGTTACGACTCCATTAGTATGTGTTCCTCCTCCTTCCTAGCCACTAACTCCCATCTTGCCTCTTCAGAACTCCCCAGCAAGTAAGTACACCTTTTTATAAGAGACACTATCATATTTTCCTTGTTATTTCCTAGTTATTTTAACCAAATTATAGAGAAATGAGAAAGAAAAGTTTGCATCCTACAACCAATATCACTCACGTTATATTTCAAAGTATGTTAAAACAAACACTACTAGTATGTCATAGGATGTTTCATCATCCAACAAGGATGGCATGCTTCATTATCTTTTCATCAAAGCAGAATTTATATGTTGGTATTTCAGTTTCTAACTTTTCAAACGAACTATGAATCTGTCCCGGTTTGTTTCTTCATTGCTGTGACAAAATAATCTGACCAATACCAACTTGG
>NW_008439061.1:0-419 GCF_000622305.1 Nannospalax galili
CAGCCCAAGTCCATTAAGATCTCGTATCTATCTCTAAGGATGTCTGCATCATAGAGAGCAGCTCTGACCTTCGCCTCCACTTCCCTCACCTTCGATGGTGATGGTGGGGAATTACACCAACAGACAATGCTAGATGAAAAGAAAAACACAGGTCTAAGGGGAGGGGGGATTTAGAACTATCAATTCCTTTATTAGAGAGTCATAAAATAATGTAATGATGTACTTCAAGGTCACAGAAAACCAAGAGACACCCACACCCCCAAGCAGATGACAGAACATAATGTAGATCAGAGCTGGAATCAATGAAGTGGGTACTAAAAAGACAATTCGGAGGTCAAACAAATAATTGCTGGTTATCTGAAAAGGTAAACAACATTGTCAACCCCTCACCCAAACTAAACTACTGAGAAGACACAACT
>NW_008439062.1:0-419 GCF_000622305.1 Nannospalax galili
TTTGCATTTCCTTTTTTCCTTGTAGTTCTCAGGATTGGACCTAGAGCCAGGCGCATGTGGCAGGAGTCCTTTACCTCAGAGAATTCTAAACTAATTTTTATTGGAGTCTGGAGAGACAGCCCAGCAGTCAATAGCTTCTCCTGCCCTTCCAGACAACTCCAATTCAGTTGCCACATTGGGCTGCACACAACCTCCCGTAACTGCAGCTCCAGGGGATCCAACTCCCTCTTCAGATCACAGTGGACACCCGCCCACATGTGGCATATAGTCACACAGATACACATATAATAAAAATGAGACAAGTTCTTGGTCACCTGCTTCGGCTGCCTGTGGACTTTCTATAGCTGAGTCAAGTCTTAAAGCTGTGGTCCTCCTGCCTCAGCATCCTGAAAGGGAGGGGCAGCTCTCTGTGTCTTTCC
>NW_008439063.1:0-419 GCF_000622305.1 Nannospalax galili
GGCAAGTTATTCAACTACTTCCACTCTAAGCAAAGCAATAGCTTTTGATAGATGGCTTATTTTGGTCTGCTAATCAAACAATGTGAGATTTCATAGAAGCTACAATACTGGGAATGCCTAATCTTTAAATGCCTTCTTACTACTTGTGGCAGAAAACCAAGGCTTAGCTTCTGAAATGTTGACTGAATATCTAGATACAGAACTGAGGCCTGTGCATCATTTCTCAAAGAAATTGATGCCGTGGTATAAGGGCAACCCCCTCCTTCCCAGGGAATCAAGATCAGGAGGGCCTGTTTACAAAATATGTACTAATATGAATTTCTGCCGTGTGCCAAGATGACCCACACTAGATAGCTGGAGAGCTATGAGTCAGCACAAAATGGCTCTCAGTAGCTATCTGGGAACCCCCAAAGTAAACA
>NW_008439064.1:0-419 GCF_000622305.1 Nannospalax galili
AACTTGCATATAATGACTTGCACTTCAAAAATAAATGCTATCATCATCAATAGAATTCCCCATTATGCAGTGTCTTAAGAAAAATGTTGAAGAACATGCCTACTATCTACTAATATAGGTTTAAAATGATCATAAAATGCAGCTATATTTCTGGGAGAATTATATCTAAGAAATATTTGAAACAAATGGGAGAAAGGGAGATGGATATCCCTGATGTGCACCTTAACAGGTTAGCTACTACTTGTTGCAATGACTCCCCTTGGAATATTTTTGAAGTTCCTTCAAAATTCTCACACTGAAGAATAATTACATGAAATGATTGATTTGCTTCATCTTGTGTAAATTTATTTAAACATCAAATAAGAAATAACTAACAAAAGTATAGTCTAATTTGTGTCCCCAAATGTCCCTGAGTGTGA
>NW_008439065.1:0-419 GCF_000622305.1 Nannospalax galili
CTATAATTGTCTAGGAATTTGCACTGAGTATGGACACTGAAGCTGAAGATATGTTGAGTTCTGCCAGAATGGTTATTATAGGTGCTGTATATGTGGCACGCCTTCTGAAATGCCACCTGCCACATGTAAAAGCCAAAACAAACCTTTATCTTGGGAGCTTTTCAGAGACCAGAGACCCTGATGGAGCAGAGAGTACCACAGAGCCCAGAGAATCGCAGGCAAGATGTAAAAGTGGTGGGGAGAGGATCTGTGTGAAAATGTATTTGAAGGCTGGAGGCCCCTTCTTCACGCTCTGGGGAGCTGAACCGTCAAGGAATGCAACGTGGAAGGCTGTCCCGCCCTTGCTGTTTTCCCAGTTCAGTCAGCAGGAGGAGTGCTAGCTAGCTGGTCCACATCATCACTAAATCCTCATGCATTTC
>NW_008439066.1:0-419 GCF_000622305.1 Nannospalax galili
AAAAGCCATCGATTTTTGTTTTGTTTTTAAATTTTCCCAGAGAATCATTTATTTTAAAACATTTTGCTAAGCAGAAAATAAAAACAAAAAAGTTTTACCGAGACATCTACTAAGCAAGTAGCTCTCTACCGTCATTAAGTCAAAGCCAGAAGCAGATGTAAAAATGAAGGCCAGGTTAGTGCAACTATCTAATTCTTTTCCTTCCCTCCATTTCAGCATGCAAAGTAGCAAGTTTCCTTGTGGTCTTTTCACACATACTTGGTTTGGGTTTGCAGAGAGGATTAACTGGGTTTTTCGGAGGCTGGGGGTACAAGGTGGCTTGGCAAGGGAGCTTGGGCAGCTCGAGCAAGGGTAGGCTGAAGTTGACTTTTATTTCCAGGTTTAGCCTGGCTGATTAGCAGCTTGGCAGCAGACAGCTG
>NW_008439067.1:0-419 GCF_000622305.1 Nannospalax galili
GAAGTCCAGTGAAAGTGATGCTGATCTTAGCTGCCTCTGAGATTGCTACCAGCCTTAACAAAATAGTACACGGGCCTAGCTAGTATTAAAAAAAAAAAAGCAAAAAACAAAAAAATGCAGCCGGAATCATATTAGTCCAAAACCTACTGAAAAATTTAACATACACTGTCTTTACATGAGTCCACGTGTGTAGCTGAAGGCTACCTAACAAGAAACAGTGCCCGACTAGAGAAACCTTCCTTTGAGTTGTTGGCCAGGGTATTCTAAGAGACTCCCCAGATTACACAGGCTATAGCCACGGTCCTTAATTACCACCCAGAACTTGGTGTTAAGACTCTATGGCTGAAGACGGGACATACTTTGGACACAAGATTTGGTGCAATGGAGCTGGAACGGACCTGGAAGCCCCCTCCCTTGAA
>NW_008439068.1:0-419 GCF_000622305.1 Nannospalax galili
TGTCCCCAGCTTAAAATCTTTTAGTGGCTTCATACTTTATACAGAATAAAATGCAGCTTTGTTTTTAGTGTATATACGTCTCATGGTCTAGCCTCTGCTTGTCTCTGCCATCTCACATTAAATCTCTTTCATGTGCTTCATGCTTTAGTTGGCATTCTTTTAAAATTTTATCTGTTAATTTTTTAAATTTTATGTGTGTGTTTTGCTTGCATGTATCTAAGTATACCACATGCGTACAATGCCCGTGGAGGCCAGAAGATGGCACCAGATCCCTTGGAACTGTAGTTCCAGGCACTTGTTAGTCACCACGTGGGTGCTGGGAACTGAATCCAGGTCTTCTGCAAGAGCAGCCAGTGCTCATGACCACTGAGTCACCTCCCCAGCTCCTCGGCTGGCATTCTTGAGGCTCTTAGGATATG
>NW_008439069.1:0-419 GCF_000622305.1 Nannospalax galili
GAAATCACTGACATACAACTTCCTGAAGACTCTGAGGAGCCAGTGCCCAGGAAGAGAGGTCCTCAGAAGAGGTAACTCAAGCCCAGTAACCCAAATTTCCACTTGTGTACTGCTCCTCACCACCAACTCACACAACTTTCTGCTCTCAGATACTGCCCAGCTACTGCCATCAAGAAAGAAATCCCATGTGAGAGTTAGGGCCCTGGGGATGGGGACACCTTAGGTCTTGACAACACAGGGGTGGAGGGTAAGGGCTGTGTTCAGGGCTCTGTGGGACTGCACTCTCACTATAGACTTGGGGCATCACAATACTTCCTGGCTCTGTTCCCACATGGGGCAGCAGAGGGACCTAAGGACTTGAGAGATCTCAGGACTCTGGCCAGGAGACAACTCCCTTGTTCTTCCACATCAGATGCTTC
>NW_008439070.1:0-419 GCF_000622305.1 Nannospalax galili
GTCACACCTTGAGGGCATGCACAATTATTATTCTCTTGGGATCATCAATTCACATAACACATCTTCAACTTTGCATCTGTGAAGCTGAGCTGTCCACACTTTAAACAGAGTCTGTGCTCCCCATCCCCATGGGGAATGCTGTTATTCTGAAAGACAGCGCCATCTAATGAAAGATCATTTAAAATGACTTTCTTTCCTGTGGTGGCTGCCTGGCTGTGCTTTGTTTAGTTTTGTTTTTATAACTAACATCTAAAGAATGTACTAAACATAGCTTACGAAATACTGGGCAATGGATTCTGAAACCAAACTATATCGTTTCTCACTAATGATCCTATTTCATTTAAGTCTCTCCAATATTCTCTCTACTATATTCACTCCAGTCGTTAGCAGAGCAACATACTTCTGAAATAAATGACTGT
>NW_008439071.1:0-419 GCF_000622305.1 Nannospalax galili
GTGCTGCTATTGCCCAAGCGTCCCGACAGGTGTCATTCACTGACACTCTCTCTCATAAGTTAAGGGCCTCGCGGTCATTCCTCTCCGTATTGTATGGGAATGTTTACAGGGCAAGGGCAGAGAACCCAGAGGCACGTGTCCTGCCCTATTACTTCACCTTATCCCCTTGAGACACCGTCTCTGCCTAAACCTGAAACTAGGCTGGCGGCCAGCAACCCCAGCAATCTTCCTGTCTCTGTGCTCCACAGTGCTGAGGATTTGAACTCAGGTCCTCATGTGTGCCCAGCAAATGGTCTTTCCTGATGAGCCAATCCCTCACTCCATATTTCTTTCACTATTCTGTATTGAATTATCATGACAATATAAACATGTTTCACAGCTGAGATATGGAGGGCCCTTTGTAACAACACATAGACTTA
>NW_008439072.1:0-418 GCF_000622305.1 Nannospalax galili
TGCAAGAACAACCAGTGTTCTTAACCACTGAACCATCTCTCCAGCCCTCAAAAAATTTTTTTAAACATTTTGTGTGTAGGGTGTGGTGGTGCACGCCTTTAGTCCTTGCACTTGGGAGGCAAAGGCAGACGGATCTCTTTGAGTTCAAGGCCAGCCCCGTCTACATAGTGAGTTCCAGGCCACCTGGGGATACAGGGAGACCCTGTCTTCAAAAAGACAAAAAAAAATTTTTTGTGTGTGTGTGTATGAGTGTTTTGCCTGCTAAGAGCACGTTGTGTGTGCAGAGCCTGAGGAGACCAGAAGAGAGTGTCAGATCCCCTGGAGCTGGAGTTACAAACTTTTGTTAACTGCCATATGGGTGTTGGAAACTGAACCTGGGTCCTCTGCAAGAGCAGCCAGTACTCTTAACCGCCGAGCC
>NW_008439073.1:0-419 GCF_000622305.1 Nannospalax galili
CAATGCACCAATGTGTCATCACAATGCTCAGTGTGACATCACAATGCCCCATTGTGTCATCAGAGTGCTCCAATGTGATATTACAACAATTCTTATGTCACCACAGTGCTCAGTGTGCCATAATAATGCACCAATGTGTCATCACCATGCTCTAATGTGACATCCAAATGCTCCAAACTGTTAAGGTTATGCTCCAGTGTGACATCACAATTCTCCAACATGTTAACACAAGGCTCAAAAGTGACATCCCAGTGTTCAGATGCCAACACGGTGCTCCAATGTGTCATAACAATGATCCAATGTGCCATCACAATGCTCCAATTTGTTTTCAAAAAGCTCCATTGTGACAGCACGGTGCTCAGTGTGCTATCACCATGCAGCAATGTGTCATCACAATACTCCAATATGTCATAACCATG
>NW_008439074.1:0-419 GCF_000622305.1 Nannospalax galili
GTTCACCTTGAAACTCTGTGTTGTCGAGGCCCCTGATGGCCTCCACTGCATCCTCTGCCCGCTCCATGTGTACAAAGGCATAATCTTTCACGATGTCACATTCGATGACTGGGCCATACTCCTCGAACTTGGCCCGCAGCTCTTGGTTGGTACAGGTGGGGCTGATGTTGCCCACGTGTAACTTGGTTGAAGCTTTGCTCTTATTCTTGCTGGCTTCCACGTTGATGTTCACTCCGTGCAGCTTGTAGTGGTGCAGGTTGCGAATGGCATCCTCAGCGGCCGTCTTGTCCTCTATATGCACAAAGCCATAGTTCTTAATGATGTCACATTCCAGCACCTTCCCATACTGCTCGAAGAGTGAACGGATCTCCTGCTCTGTGGCCTCCCGGGGCAGATTTCCAATGAACAGCTTCACCATC
>NW_008439075.1:0-418 GCF_000622305.1 Nannospalax galili
TATATTTACATGTAAGGATTGTTTTTTTCAGACAGAAGTTTAATCATTTGGTTAAATGAGTAGTAATCCACATAGAGCAGTTTCAGCCTAGTGCTGTGAGCTGCCATTCTATTTTGCATTTCTATTAATTACAGTTGGGTCTTCCTTGGTGGATCCCTGTTCACAATTTGGCATTTCAAGGGTTGTGGTTGACAGGAGGTTTGCTGATTTCAGTTATGTTTCAGGTTGGGCTATAGAATCTGACAATACAGCAGATATGGCAATAAAGTAATACAAATGTTCTCACTTCCCAGGGTATGTGCATTGCCTCTTAATTACACAATAACATGGAGTCTAAAAAACTGCCTATGCAGCCAGGAGTGGTGGCGCAAACCTTTAATCCCAGCACTCAGGAGGCAGAGGCAGGAGGATCTCTGTG
>NW_008439076.1:0-419 GCF_000622305.1 Nannospalax galili
AAGGTATCATTCTAAATTGCTTTGTTCCATTGATTAAAATTAGTGGCTGTCATTTCAGCAAAAGAAAACTCACAGTGATATGGGGCCATAAATAGAAGACAGGTGGCTGACAGTGGTACGGGTCTACACTGCAAAATGCACGTTATCATTTGCTTCACATTCTAACACTGCTAAAAATGCTACGTCTTTCACCTGTTACTTAACTCAACATAACACAACACCATCAAAGACATAGTCTCAAATCTCATCCCCAAGTAGTCATCAATATTCCAACACTACTTCATTACAACCTAAACAAAATCACTTGCTTTTTATTTTTTCGATTTATTTATTTTTATTTAATGTGTATGAGTGTATTGCCTGCATGAGTGTAAGTGCACCTGTGTGATGTAATGTCCACAGAGGACAGAAGAGGTCGT
>NW_008439077.1:0-419 GCF_000622305.1 Nannospalax galili
ATCCCCCAGAATCGGCCCATCAAGCTTCTGGTCAGAGTGTACATTGTAAAGCTGAGTGTCCATAGTCGTGGTTCAACTCCATGTCAGCAAAGGAAACCTACAGAATAAAGGTTTAGGAAACGCCTCAGAGATTAGAGGCTGACGTTTCAGATGGGAAATCTCAGGTGTGGTTAGGAAATCACTCCCACAGGCACCAAGCTTGCTGGTGGCAGAATTTATGCACTGTCTGGTGGAATGGAAATTGTAGCTCTGGATTTCAAGTTTTGGATGGTTTTGATCCAGTACTCTGAAGGTTCTTCCATTGCTATGGGTGTCGTAGAGACCAGCAGGGCCCTGGAATTTCCCTAAAGGTTGTCTTGGAGAGTAATAGGGAACGAGTGGGTTGCTCTGCCCTCCAGTTCCTGTTACCTGAGCAGGTG
>NW_008439078.1:0-419 GCF_000622305.1 Nannospalax galili
TTTTTTTTCCAGATGTCTATAGTAGTACTGTTTTTTGTGACAGTATTATGGAAATACTATCACAAATGGCTGGCTAATTGTCTCATGTACACCAGTGCCACACCCACACCTCACTTGAAATCCAAAAGCAAGACTATTCTTCAAAATGTTTACTTACTAATTTACAAGGACACTATGAACTCCATTCCCTAACATGTATCTTTGATATCTGTTTTCCCCTAAAAGGTAAATTTTATCAGGATAAATTCAATTGTTTGAGGGTTTCCTCAGCTGTTTCAGGATAAATTAGAGGAACCATGTTTCCACCACCTAGGTTCTAGAATATTTATGTGGCCTGGAGTCAGATTTCTGAGTGTGTAATTGCTTCCTTGTCTTAGCCCAAAGAACATTTTGAGCTGCTGACTGAGACCAAGTTCACA
>NW_008439079.1:0-419 GCF_000622305.1 Nannospalax galili
ATTGTGATGATATATTGGAGAAATATAATGGCACTTGGGGAGTTAGCGTTGACACTTTGTAGTATTGTGGTGTCATATTGAAGGGTTGTGAAGTTACATTTGAAGATTGTGAAGTCATAGTGTAAGACTCTGAATAGCATTGTGGAATATGTTGATGTAATATTGGTGCATTGTGATGTCACATCGCAGCATTGTGAAGTTATGCTGGATAATTGTGCTCTCACAATGGAACATTGGGAAGACATATTGTAACATTGTGTTGGCACATAGAGCAGTATAATGGAATATGGGGTGAGAGTGATAGCACATTGGTGAATTGTTACAACACATTGGATTATTGTGACGTCACAATGGAGCATTGGGAAGTCAGATTTTAATAGTGTGATGGCACCATGGAGCATTGTGATGTCACATTTGAG
>NW_008439080.1:0-419 GCF_000622305.1 Nannospalax galili
TGGCTTTCTGAATCACCCTCAACATCTTGAAATAATACCACGCACATTTATCATGGTGATTACCATCTTATTTTATATTTATTTCTTAGCAGTGAGATAATCTGGGAACATCAAGCTCATTCCCCAGCCTGCCCTGGGCTGCACATCCTCCATCATATCAATGTGTTGATTGAAGAGTAGGATGGAATACTCTTACAATTTGCACCTTCAATTCTTATATTCCTTAAAAGTGCGGTGGCTGGAAGTATACATACTGTGCTTAATTATTAACCTGTAGAATTTATAATGTCTTTCTATCATTAACTACTGCATAATGAAGCCAGGGGTTAAAATTCCACCTAATTGGTGCTCATATTACTGTTCTCATCTTTCTAATGGGAACTAGCAATTCCACAACTATGTATAATGTGTAAAATACA
>NW_008439081.1:0-419 GCF_000622305.1 Nannospalax galili
GGGGGGTCACACCATTTTTAGAAAGCACTAGATTCCCTCATTTTCTTTCTAGTGATCATTCTTGAGACACAAGATTAAACCTGATTCTTGCAGTTGAGGTAGAGCTGAGGTGCACTACTCTCAAGATGACAGACATACTTTGTGTTTGTTATGTTAATAAAATGGGAAATTTAAAATTGCTGGTCTCCATGTGACTTGTCAGCCATCCATATGTATGTTATTGGAGGAAGTTTGAAATGTTAGGGTTAAAAGAGATTTCCTGAGCTGAGTGTGGTAGCATATTCCACATTCCATATTACAAGTTCTGGGCTAGCCAGGGCTCTAAGACTGAGACCCTGTCTCAAAAATCAAAATAAGAGAGGGCCAGCAAGGTGACTCAGTGGGGAAAGATACTTGCTGACAACCTGGATCTGAGTTCC
>NW_008439082.1:0-419 GCF_000622305.1 Nannospalax galili
CAAAGACCATGACCGAGGATGCTAGTCTATATTCTCTAATACATTTCATTTTCTACACTCGGAAGCACTCAAGGGAATCATTCTTCAGTAGTTTATAAAATGTAGTTCCAACTTCAGGGGGAGGGAAAAGTCTCACTACACAGCCAAGGTTGACCTGGAACTCAAAATTGAGCCCAAGGCCTCACCATCCACAAGATCCTCCCACTTCATCCTCTTGAGTGCTGGGATACAGGCATCCGCTACTACACAGGCTAATTCCTTAATAGCTACAGATTACCTCAGAATCTGTCAGTTGTTTAAAAAGTATTATTTCCTTGTTTAATTTTTGTTTCTAACCTATTATTTCCTCTTTCACCTTTTAAAATTCTCCATCTTGAGACAATGACTTGCTGATTTCAGTTTCCTGGAAACATCTCCTA
>NW_008439083.1:0-419 GCF_000622305.1 Nannospalax galili
TCTTTGAAGTGTTAATTTAGGCCCTAGCTAACTTGAGATTATGACTCATAAACTGTGCTGGGCAGTGCATGTGTGAACATAATGGGACTGTTATTTGCTGGCCCACAGGTCTTTAATGAACATTCATTCATGTTGCCACTTCCTGTTTGGCACTCGAATATTTTCTTCTTTTCACAAAAATGGCAGAGCATGCAACTGAATTTTGGATGCAATTATTAATATAGCTGTGAAAGAAGAGTTGATATAAGCATAATCTTTGTAGGGAAAGGAACCCTGGTCAAATGGGCCTTTGCCACCCTCTGTGTGGCTGGCATGTGTGTGGTGCAGGTTGGGTTTGCTCAGGTCTGTGTTTGCATGTGATGCTAACTTTCTTACCTGTGATATAGAAGATTGTTCTGGGCACAGAGGGTTACTTTTGC
>NW_008439084.1:0-419 GCF_000622305.1 Nannospalax galili
TGTTTCTGGGCAGTATGGTAGTTTTCCCTCTAGCTTTTTTGTGGTACCTTCAGACTGATTTACAAGTGGCTGCACTAGTTTATAGTCTCACTAACAGTGTGTAAGGGCCCCCTTTCCTCACATTGGCACCAGCATTTATTATCAGTGTTCTTGGTTATATCCATTCTGATTCAATTGAGAAAGAAGATAAAGGACATTTAAATCTGCATTTCTTTAGATGGTAAGGTTGATGACCACTTTTTAAAGTGTTTTCTAACCTTTGCGTTTCTTCTACTGTAAACATTCCTTTTAGTCCTATAGGTCTTTTTAAAAAATTGTGTTGCTTGTATTTTGGTGTAGAGATTAAATTCTTAGAACAGTCTAGTTATTAAACCTCTTTTGATTGTATTGCTACAGATTTCTCCCCCATTCTGTGGCTG
>NW_008439085.1:0-419 GCF_000622305.1 Nannospalax galili
TTGTCCTGGCTGGTCCAGGTGGCTCTGTCCCAGGGACAAAGTTCTTTCCACAGGGCACAGGAAGAGACAGCTGAGCCCAGAGTGTCACCACGTAGTCACCAGAAGTCCAAAGAGGCAATGGTTCTCCCAAGGGTCCTCTGAGAGACCCCAGCCCCGCACCCCCAGGGATTCTCAGAGACACAGACCAGAACACATTTAACTTGCTTGAAGTGCCCAGTCTGAGGCGATTTTTTATGGTACTAAGCAGACTGCCCAAGGCTCAAGCAGTACCCCGCAGAGGCCCAGGTGAGGCTCAGACTCCCACTTACTTATCCTCAGAGAACCCAGCTGAGGCTATGATTGGAGCTAAGAGAGACCGTCACTCCAACAGGGGCATTGAAGTTAATTTTGTGAGGAAACCTTGTTTTGGAGAGGTTTTC
>NW_008439087.1:0-417 GCF_000622305.1 Nannospalax galili
TCACTATGTAGACCAGGCTGGCCTTGAACTCACACAGATCTGCCTGCCTCTCCCTCCCAAGTCCTGGGACTACAGGCATGCGCCACCACACCCACCATTTTTTATGACTGAATAAGTGTCCACAGTGTATGTTTTATCATGCGCTCACTCATGCTGATGGGCATCTGGACTGATTCCAGAGCTTGGCCATTGTGAACAGTGTGGCATAAACCAGTAAGCGCAGGCATCTGCTTGGCGAGTGAGGGATTGTATGGTGGTTCTAATTTTAGCTTTTCCATGAACCTTTTCTATGTATCCTCCCCAGCATTTGGTGTTTTTAAGTTACTTTTTACGATTACCATTCGGATTGGGTTAAATCACATCTAATTGCCTTCCCTCCGTCCCCCTCTCCGTCCCCCCTCCGTCCCCCCCTCTGTC
>NW_008439088.1:0-419 GCF_000622305.1 Nannospalax galili
AGAGTACTTACTTGGTATCAAATACTGCTAGATTTCCCACACAATAATTCCTACAGTCTTTACAAAGATTACAGGAGATATTTAATATTCACTGTGTTAGGGTTGAAGAAACTGAGGCTTAATGAGAGGGCACAAGAGTGTGAACCCAGGGATTGTTAAGCCTTCATATACCACAGAGTCTGGTGGACAGCACATTTTTTCTCTGAGTCATTAGTTTTGAGCACCCTCTGCATCCTTACACACTGGGCTATTTTTAAGATCTGGTAAATGGGATTAGAGAGCACCCTCACACTGGTCTTTACATGTCCAAATCCTACATCCTTCAACACTCATCTGCAGCACATAAATCATTATCTTGTGCCCCCTTTTATCCTGGAAATGACCCTTCTTCTTTGAACTCCCATATCAACTTCTCTATT
>NW_008439089.1:0-419 GCF_000622305.1 Nannospalax galili
CCAGGATTTGAAGTGTATTGAGATAGGTTTTCATTAATTCAGTTACAAGATTTTAAAAGAACCAACTAGACCTAATCCCACAGGCACAGAAAATGGCAGGTACAACAGAATCAGCAGCATCCTTGAGGCTGAGGGTCAAGCAGATTATTCCAAGCTTCCTTTAGGTTTGCTGCTCCACTAAATATCTGGGCCCTAACTTTGAGATGGCCTTAAAACAAGTAGTTTCAGGTTTTGAAAAGCATTAGAATGTCAGGGTTTGTTCATTTTCTTTAAAAAATAAAAAAACTTTAATTTTAATTTTTTTTGGGGGGTGGGGGCGCTGGTATATGTGTGCCGGGGCCAGAAAAAGAATAGAAGTTAGAGAACAACTTTAGGGAATCAGTTCTCTCCTTCCACCATGGGCTCCAGGGACCAAACTT
>NW_008439090.1:0-419 GCF_000622305.1 Nannospalax galili
TTATTGATTCTCTGAGAGCTTCATACAATGTTTTTGATCATATTCGGACTCCCTGTCCCCCATCTCCACTCCCTCCTTACAACCCCTTCCCAACTTCATGTCCTATCATCATTTTGCGTTTTTTAAAGGCCTGTCAACTCTAATTTGTGTTACTCCAATGCACTTCAGTGTGGGTCCATCCCTTGGAGTCTGGTCAGCCTACCAGGTGCCACACCCTTGAAGAAAACTGACTCTTCTTCCAGCAGCTGTGAATTGCCAGTAGATCCTCAGCTAGAGCTGGGGCTTCCTGCCCACCGTGCTGGGATCATTGTAGAAGAAAGGGTGAAAAGCCTGTAAGAGCCAGAGGTGGGAGGTGAATACAAGGAAACAATGTTGTCTGGATACCACAGGGTAGTTTAACCTAAGAACTATTTGTGCTT
>NW_008439091.1:0-419 GCF_000622305.1 Nannospalax galili
TCTCATTTGTGGTGAAAATATACTATCATTGTTTCTCTATGTCATTTAAAATAATATATGTGAATTTTCATAAATAGGCACCAAACGACAAGGAAGATATATTAACTTCAGGGAGGTAGGCTCTTCCTTTCCCACACATTTAGTGAAGGCCTCAGTTTTTAATAAAAGCATAGTTACTCTTGTGCAAATATATATATATTTAAATGGCTGCAAACAATATGTTGTTATTTTAACATGTCTCCAATTAAAAATTTCAGAATTATCATCTATGAATGCCCTGACTGAGAACAATGATAAAAGCAAAGCATAAGGAAATAAATAATATGCAGAAAGTTTTTAAAGTCTGAGAAATATGTTCCATGGCTTTTGCCAGGTATGGTGGCACATGCCTTTAATCCCAGCACTCAGGAGGCAGAGGC
>NW_008439092.1:0-419 GCF_000622305.1 Nannospalax galili
AAGCTAAATAAACCCTTTCCTCCCTAAGTTGGTAGTGGTCAGAGTATTTTGACACAGCAATGAAGAACAAACTGGGACAATAATATAATGTTGGCTCTAGGTTTGCTGTGCATAACTTTTTTATTTTGGTCTATGCTCCATCTACTCCTAACCTCTCTAAACCTTTTGTCACAAAGGCATGTTGAACTTTGTCAAATGAATTTTTGGCTCAATTAAGATGATTGTATAGGTTCTATCTTTTCATGAGTTTATATGGTGTATTACATTGATTGATTTATGTATGCTAAGCAAACTTTGCCTTTCTGGAATAAGCCTACCTGGTCATAATGTATGCTCTTCTTAACATGTTCCTGAATTCCATTTGCAAGTATTTTGATGAAAATTTTACATCTATTTCATCAAAGAAATTGGTCTGTAAT
>NW_008439093.1:0-418 GCF_000622305.1 Nannospalax galili
CAGGTTGGGGCCTCTTACTCATTTCCCCAGTTCTCTGCTGGCTATTTGTCTGGTTTGAGTTTGCATGGGTCTTATGCAGGCTGTCACCATTGATGTAAGTTCATTTGAGCAAGTTCCCAGAAGCCTGGAAAATTCTGTTTCCTTGTGGTCATCTACCACCTCTTTCTCTTACAATCTTTCCACCCACTCTTGCACAATGGTCCTGAGCCCTGGGTGGGTGAGATTTAATATAGGAGTTCTATCCAGGGACATGCACTCTACAGTCTTTTATTCTCTACATTTTGGCCAGCTATGGCTGTGTTTTGATTTTTATTCTTTTTTTTGGTCTTTTTGAAACAAGGTCTCCCTGTAACCGCAGCTGGCCTGCATTTGCTAATGGAGACCAGGCTGGCCTTGAACTCACAGAGATCCGCCTGCC
>NW_008439094.1:0-419 GCF_000622305.1 Nannospalax galili
GTGGTTCATCTTTGTAGTACAGGAGTCATTACATATATCAATATCATCATATGTGCAAGACAGCCTCAATACCCTAGGTACTAAACAGCCATTTATAAATCTTCACTTCCATAAATAGCTCCTTGTTCTATTCATAGGCTACTGTAGATAAAAGTATCATCTTAAATCTAAGATCCTGAAACTCTATAGGGACATTGGAATCATACAATGTAAAAGACAAAGGACTTCAATAAACAACTGTGCAGTTTATCACTTCATGGGAATGTCAAGGCAAAACATGACAGAAAGGCATGATAGAACAGAGGTGCTCACTGGCTATGTGGGTGCTGGGAACTGAACCTGAGTCCTCTACAAGAGCAACCAGTGCTCTTAACTGCTGAACTGTCTCTTCAGCCTTGCCACTGAATGTCTGAATATTA
>NW_008439095.1:0-419 GCF_000622305.1 Nannospalax galili
TAGCATTACAATTAGTGGTAAATTAAAGATTAATAATAGAGTTAGGGTTAGCTCTAGGGTTACTCTTAGGGTAATGATTACAGTTAAGTTTAGGGCTATTGTTAGGGTTATACTTAGTACTAGGCCTAGGTTTAGAGTTAGGGTTAGGAATAGGGTTATGATTAGGTTTAGGGTTAGATCTCGAGGGAAGTATAGGGTTACTATAGAGATTAGGAATAGGCTTCAGGTTAGGTTTTTGGCTAGTCATTTGGTTATATCAGTTTTAGATCAAAGGTTAATATTAGAGTTAGGGTTAGGACTAGGGTTAATTTTGGTGTTATGATTAGGGTTACGGTTATGTTAAGGTTTCGATGATGCTTAGGCTTAAGATTAAGATTAGTTTAAGGTTAGATCTAGGTCTAGGTTTAGGGTTAGGGTTA
>NW_008439096.1:0-419 GCF_000622305.1 Nannospalax galili
ACCAGGAAGGACCCAGAGGCCCCCAAATGGATAAAGGTCATTGCCACTAATGTTGGTTTCATTCTAGAGCTAGATGGCAAGACCCTATTGCTAAAAACATCACATGATGTGAGCTTGGGAAAGGTAGAAATCAAGCTAGGACTTAGCTGGAAACTGCCCTAGATGACTGCCCTTCATAGTGACAGAAGACACTATACAGATCACTGAAAGAAAATTGTCCCCAACAGTTCTGCTTAATGATGTACTCTGAGCTCTGCACTATTAACATGCCAAGCAAGATGTGCCTGCTGGTGTAATATCAATACAACTAACTATACATAACCAATGAATTTATAATTGGATTTAAGGCCCACTATCAAGGAGGAACTCATAACTGGCACTGTAAGCCAGGACAACCTTCAGTGTCAGGGGAAGTTATA
>NW_008439097.1:0-419 GCF_000622305.1 Nannospalax galili
CACAGGGCAGTGCAGGAATCTACCACAGGAAGATGTTCCTTGTGTCCCAGGACCCTAAAGAAGCCTGGAGAGGGTGGAGTAATTGGGAGACTATGAAATAAAAGTCAATGAGACAGGAAACAGCCAGACACTGTCAGATTGCACAGCCTGCAGGGAGGGGCTGTATTTTATAATAAATGCAATGGGTCGTTTTAAGTACTTACATATTTTTAAATATTGATGAGATATTGGGAATCTGCTTCATTGGCACTGGAATTCTGAAGTGTAATTACTTTGCTATAAGGTCATTTTCATATTATTTTAAAATAAGGCTTAAGTTCTATTTTTCTTTAAAGTACTGTACTTAACATCCAAACTATTTTCTACGATCAAGTCAACAAAATTCATTGAAAGTTTAAAGATCTTCTATATAAATGAAG
>NW_008439098.1:0-419 GCF_000622305.1 Nannospalax galili
TTTTATTTTTTATGTGTATGAGTGTATTGCCTGCATGTGTATAAGTGTACTTGTGTCGTCCAGTGCCCTCAAAGGTTAGAAGGCATTGGAGTCCCTGGAACTGGAATTACAGACAGCTGTTAGCCACCATGGGGGTGTTGGGACTCAAAGTCAGGTACTCTGCAAGAACAGGTGGAGCTCCTGACTGTTGAGCCATCTCTCCAGCCACACGCTACCTATCCTTTACTGACCAATGCAAGTCATGTGACTGTGTGTTAGTGAAACCTGATACAGAAAGAGGAAACAGGTGTCTGTCAGCCAGTGCTGTCCTCTGTCAGCAAGGGATTGGTTCTAGGCTCCCCGTGGGTATAGAAATCTCTATGTGCTCAAGACTCTTAAAGAAAAGTAGGATTTGCCTATGGCCTGTGCACACTCTACAC
>NW_008439099.1:0-419 GCF_000622305.1 Nannospalax galili
GAGGCTCAGGTAACTTCATTGTCAAAAGCATGTAAATTTGCACCTGCTTTCAAAAGGTTGCAGTTATTGCATGAATAAAGTTACCTCAGAGTGACTCAGTTTCTCTGTAAGGGAAGAATAATAAAAGTATTTACTTCCTAGCTGTTAGTAAACAGCTCTTTTGAGAAAGAATGACATATGTAAAGTGCTTTGAGCACCTCAGAGAGAAGGTAATCTTGAAATTTATGTCAGTACTATCATTAAATCTTTTCTCCCTGGGACTCAATATTTTTCAATATTGTCTCATTGATTCTAGCAGCATCATAAACAAGAGGTGGAACAAGAGTAAAGAGACAAGATCAGTCAAACACAAGGCAGGGGAACTGGGTTTGCTTTCTAGTTCTTCCCTCCAAATAGCTCTGTGAACTCAAAGAAGTCCT
>NW_008439100.1:0-416 GCF_000622305.1 Nannospalax galili
TGTGTGTGTGTGTGTGTGTGTGTGTGTGTGTGTGTTGTGTGCATGGTTGCCCATGGAGGCCAGAACAGGTTGTTGGTTGCCCTGGAGCTGGAGTTACAAGTGTTTGTGAATCACCTGATTCAGGTGCTGGGAACCAAACTGTCCCTCTGGAAGAACAGCGTGCACTCTTACCCACTGATCCATCCCTCTAATCCCAGATATAGCTGTTTAAAGTTCAAATTTTATTAAAAGGATAAATCTTTTTAAAAAAGAAAATAAAAAGGCATTAAAATGGCCAAAGAAAATTTAAAAGAATGCTGTTATAAACAGAAATTAATCAACACAGTGGACCGATACACAAATCATAAGAGTCACAGATTTGAAAATTCAAATGTTAAATTATATATGTAATATTTTAAGTGATTGTATAGGGAAGG
>NW_008439101.1:0-419 GCF_000622305.1 Nannospalax galili
TTGGCTCTGTTTGGTCGCAGACGGTGTCGCAGTGGGAGTTCCAAGTTAAAGTAGGAAAAACATTCAGATGACAACATGCAAACCATTGGCACTGGCTGCTGTCCAGTGGAAGGTTGCCGAACAACCGTCATCATTCCATTCACTCCATCTATTTTTATCCTCTAAATCGAGATCTAATATATGTTTCACTTATGATATCAGATGCAGGTGCCTTATAGAAAGCAATGATAAGGGTCAATTCATAATTCATATAGATGATCCTTGGGACGACAGGTCGCAGAAGGGGGTTCAAGGTAGAGTTTTTGAAAATAATGAGTTTGCCTTACTCCCGGCAGGGTCTTTAAATATTTCCCACCGGTTAGTCCCTTCTGCCATTGATAAACAAGTAAAACAGGTTATTATCATGAGTGAAACTAAGC
>NW_008439102.1:0-419 GCF_000622305.1 Nannospalax galili
GCCCGCCCGGGTTCCAGCCGGGGACCCGACCCGGGGCCGACGTCCTGGGCCGCGCCTGCGCGGGAGGGAAAGGCGTTCCGGGTGCGCGCGGAGACCCGGCTGCGGCGCCGCGGGAGTCCTGGGCGCGGGGTCGGCGGGGCCCCGGAATGTGCGCCGCGCTCCGCCCGCCCAAGAGCGTCCGGCTGCGGACCCTGCACAGCGCGCGCAAGTTCGGGGTGGCGGGCCGAAGCCTCCAGGAGCTGCTGCGCAAGGGCTGCCTCCGCTTCCGGGTCCGCCGGCGCCTCTCGGCCTGGGCACCGCGGGGGCGGGGGGCGGGCTGCGGGTCCCTGTTACCTGCCACGGGGCGCGCGTTGCCTGGGGCGGGCCTAGGCGGGCGCTGGGGTGCGTGCACGGCGGGGGGTGCGTGCACGGCGGGGGGT
>NW_008439103.1:0-419 GCF_000622305.1 Nannospalax galili
TGTGTGTGGTTATTGCCAGTCATTTCTGTACTGTGTGAAAGGGGCTCAGCACAGTGAATGTTTGTTGAATGAATGTTTGAGGGGAAGACAGAACTTCAGTGCGGCTGCACCAGAGTTTGCAGACTGGCAATGGATCAAACCAGGCAAACAGAAGGTAAGAACATGGACGGTTGAGCTGGTTGTCTACGTCTAAAACCTGGGGCCTCTGCCTGAACTCCTGAAGCGTGTAGCAGCTCTGCTTCACTCAGACCCCTGCTCTCCAGCTTACCAGAGCTCCTGGCTACCTCACCTGCTCATCCATGTGGCCTCCTGGTCCCCATGGACATTGAATTTATACCTCTGATCCCCAAGATCTGCTCTTCTGGACTACAAAGCATCCTCAGGGCCAGGCATAGAGCAGGCACTCAATAACTGTTTAC
>NW_008439104.1:0-419 GCF_000622305.1 Nannospalax galili
GTGTGGTTTCTGTCCTTGAATCCTTTTCTGTTGTGTATTACATTGATTAATTTATTAAAAACATAAAACTTAAAGAAATACAGTAAAGTAAAAATACGTCTAAAATTATTACTTAAAAGTGGGTGGGGACAAACAAAAGGATGATGTCATGGAGTGGCTTTTTTCTAGCACTTTGAAAAACCAGGTCTGGAGGAGCTATTGAACTTGTAGGATTTTGTCTTTCCTGCGGCTTATGCTGGTGCTGAGCCTGTGTCAGAGTCTGTTTGATATTTGCAAGAGCTGTCTTAGCTTTATTCATGTCCCTTCTTTGTGTACAGGGACCTCTGCTGGCCACACTTAGCTTTGCAGTATTTTAACACCTAAGGATGAATCGCCTGCTAGAGAGATGCTACTGTGGATGTAAAGTTGTTTCCTGGAGC
>NW_008439105.1:0-419 GCF_000622305.1 Nannospalax galili
GTCCTCTGCAAGAGCAGCCAGTGCTCCTAACCACTGGGCCATCTCTCCAGCCCCCTTGGACTAGAACTCTTAAGGGTAAGTGCTTTTTTATTCATTCCTGGGTCCCCCATGGTTGACTGGCACGTTTGTGCTTTGTACTCTACCAGTAGTCAGGTGGAACCTGTAGCTGCTGCTAAACCTAGACCTTGCCCTGTGAGCAAGCGAAGTTTCCAAGTGAAAGAGTATATATTTTACATAGGCCCTGCCGATTTACTTAAAGCTTATTTAGAAAGAAGTGACCAGTCTAAACTTCTCTCTAAAGCCCCTGGCTTTTTTTCTTGAAAAGAGAACAGTTTTTTTAAAATGAGGTTGTCATGGTAGTGCGCCCCTGTAATCCCAGCCCTTGGAAAGCTGAGACAAGAGGATAGTGGGATGCCAGT
>NW_008439106.1:0-419 GCF_000622305.1 Nannospalax galili
ATATATATGAAAAATTGATAAACATTTTGCAAGCTCTTCCTCACAACAGCATTCATAATGATTTTATTCACATGTGGAGTAGACCGAGTAGAAAAGGACATGAAAATATTAGCACAAACTAAGGCACTAAAATCTTTATTGGGAAAGTTATTCCACTTTTTGTTAGGAAATGTGTAAGAAAAGGCACATCAGAAAGTAGGTTTATTTTCAGTGAAAGGTACATTCATGAATGAGAAATTTGAAGTTCAGTTATAGCTCTAATGTGAGCAGGTGGCTTTCACAAAATGTCTTCCTCTAAAGCCACAGAGCTCCAGGGGCATCTTCTAGTCAAATGCCTTGGGTGAGGTGCTGCATGATGCTGGGCAGTGTGGCTTGCAGACAGACTCCTGTCCCTGTGTTCACACATTGCTCTGGAAGTT
>NW_008439107.1:0-419 GCF_000622305.1 Nannospalax galili
AAAAAAAGAGCTCAAAGTAGCCTGAACTGAGTTTGAATGCAAGTTGTTCCCTCTTGGGCAGTCATTAAACCAGTCATACCGGGAACAAGAGTGGAGGTTTATCCAAAGTTAAGTGAGACATTTAGGTGACTAGTCTGAATGCACAGTCCTTTGCATATAATAAGACCTCTAAGCATGCTAGCAGACAACAGATCAGAATTAGAAGTTACATCTTCTGGGGGCTGGAGAGATGGCTCAGTGGCTAAGAGCACTGACTGCTGCTCTTGCAGAGGACCCAGGTTCGATTCCTAGCACGTTCTGCAACTCTAGTTCCAGGGGAACCCGATGCCGTCTTCTGACCTCCACAGGCTTTGCACGACATGGGTGTACTTGTATACATGCAGGCAATATAGTCCTACACATAAAAAAATTTAAAAAAA
>NW_008439108.1:0-419 GCF_000622305.1 Nannospalax galili
TCAGATCTTTTTCCAAATAGGTGACACCACTGCACGCTCCAACCAGCACCAAGAACTCCCAGTGTGCCTCCAACACCACACTGAACAATGTGAACCTTTCCGATGTCAGCCACTGTGCTGGATGTGGTTTGCACACTTCCTTGATTAGTGACTGCAGACCTTTGGAGCACACAAAGCCTCTCCTCTTCGGTCAAGTATCTGTTCAAGTCTCTAGCCCACTTTTCAGTCATGTTGTCTCCGAATCTTAGGAGCTCTGTGTGTTCTTGATACAACTCTTTCAAATACAAGTGCCATTATTACACCCTGCAGACTGGGGCTTGCCTTTCCATGCTCAAATAGCAAAAGTTTTAAATTGTCTTGGAGTCCAACTAGTAAGGATTTTCCTGTACAGTTAGTGTTTCTTGTGTCCTGCATAAGGC
>NW_008439109.1:0-419 GCF_000622305.1 Nannospalax galili
AACACCAGGAGCCAGGTAAAGGCAAAGATACACGGAGGTAAAGGAAAAGAACCTGAAAGGGGGATGGTAGGGAACAGATGCTACCTGGGGGAGGTGGAAAAATTGTGAGTAATCGGCAGGGAGGAGAGGAAGGAGGGACATTCAAGGGACCATGGTGTAGGGGAGGGAGGAAAGTAAGGAGAGGAAAGATAGCAGGAGCTGGGAGGTACTGGGGGGAGGGTGGGAATAATGGGTCACTGTGACTAGTAAGGGAGGGAGGAGGGAGGCCAGATGGGAGGAAAAAGAGTAGGGATGAATGAATCTTGGGGGTCTAGGAAACCTAGAGGGAAAAGTGATGTCTTAGAAACCTTATGAGAAATGCATATAGTGTGTCTGAACATTAATGCATATGTACACCTAGGAGCTGCTTGGAAGGGAAC
>NW_008439110.1:0-419 GCF_000622305.1 Nannospalax galili
CCTCTGACTACACAGCCCTGAACTCCTACCACCAAGTGCCTGTCCTCTCAATTACTGACTTACTGGGTTCCTCCACCTCTCCTCACAGGAAGCTTTAAGAAACAGTCATGGCCCTCAAGAAACCTGCCATTTGAGTAAGAAGGCAAGGGTGTGGAGTATATGTTTCAGCTCTTAGAAACCCAGTAAATCACTTCTTTGTTTGTGGGACATATTCTTAGCACATTATGTCAGATGTTCTAAAATTGGCCTTTCGAATTTTCATTTTACAGCAATATACACAGAACAAAGGTATGTGAGACATAAATGTACTGCTTGAATGAAGGATTACATGGCTGTGGATACAGCACTGTGATAGAGCACTCATCTAGCATCTGATCCCCTAAAAATGGAAAGGAAGAGAGGAGAGTGGATTAAAAAAA
>NW_008439111.1:0-419 GCF_000622305.1 Nannospalax galili
AGCCATTCACTGTCAAAAATGTTTACATGCAATGAAGCCAAAGAGGACTTTGAAAAACACAAATGCAAGCTGAAGTGGTACTGAGACTGGGACTGGGCAAGCGCTTCACATCTCTTCTAAAGCAAGACCATCCGAGGCAGGGCTCAAGACCACTGAAGCACGCTAGAAACAGCAGCTGCTGGAATCAGGCAGCAGAATTCGCAGTCAGGTAGACAGTATGGCTTGTGTCTATACTCATAGAACCAGCAATACATTAATTAGAAAGGAGGTTCTGGCCAAAAGACAAGAAAGATGAAATAATCAATATGTCAAGGGGCACTTGTTTGCATTGATGGATGTAACATCTGGTAAGTGGTAACCCTGGAAAGCAATCAATATTGATGGAGTTAGATGGTCATTTGGGGGTATTTAAAAAGGGG
>NW_008439112.1:0-419 GCF_000622305.1 Nannospalax galili
AGAGAATAAAAATAATAAAGTGTTCCTAAAAATTTTAAAGTAAATATGTTACTGACTAAAAGCTTTTGATGCTAGGCAACTCTGGTACCATAGGTAATCCTGAAAGTGTTCTGAAAATGAAATAAAATAAAGCTCTTTTAGGAAAATAAATTATGGTAAAAGTTGAATATTAGTGAGGAAGGAACAAATTAAGTGCAGGAGCTTTTAGTTCATATGTTGAATGTATTTACCAAATGTACAATCAGTTAAATGTCAGTAATAAATGAATTTTAACTTTCTGATTCACATGAAACTATTTTTATATAAAAATCTAAATCACAGGAATATAAATATTCTCTTAGTATTATTCAGATGGTGTATTTTTTATGAAGTCACAGTCATAAACATTTGAATCAAATAGTAAACACGCAGTCTATAAA
>NW_008439113.1:0-419 GCF_000622305.1 Nannospalax galili
AACAGGGAAGAACATAAAGCAAAATGTTGAAGTGTATGAATTTGAATAAAGAAGTATACTAATAAGTTTTAAAAAGATCTGAAGTGGGTAAGTACTAGAAGGATGATTTCAGGCATCTGTTCTAAGCAGATGGCTTTGTAAACTTAATCTCATTGTGGGAAAGCCTCCTGGCTAATTAAGGGGAAGATTGCTTCACCAAAGTAACTGACAGACAGGATTACATATCTACCTTGAATAACAAGTATGTACAAGCTGCTCGACGAAAGGAAGCCAAGCAGGGCATGAGTCGGTGACCACCCAGGCCATGAAACGGCACAGATCCCAACCTGGCTGAACAGTGTCCAAAGTCCCAATTTTCATGACACTCTTTTTATTTACTACTACTACTACTACTACTACTACTACTACTACTACTACTA
>NW_008439114.1:0-419 GCF_000622305.1 Nannospalax galili
CTGTCTGTAACTCCAGTTCCAGGAGATCAGATGCCCTCTTCTGGTTCCTGTGGGCATTGCATGACATGCATGCACATCCACGCATGCAGGCACAACACTCATACACATACATAAATAAAACGTTTAAAAGTGATTATGAATGCTAAGGAAAGAACAATAAAGTGAGACCAAGACGTAGGAGCATGACGGGAAGAAGGCGTCATTCAGTGAAGGTGGTGCTCAAGGCCCAGGCTTTGAGTATGCTAGGGAAGGACTCTCCGGGTGAAGGCAGCAGTGTATTCAAAATAAAGAGTGAGGGAAGGTTTGCTCCGCACATCTTAGCCCCTTGTAAGGGATTCGGCTTTTATTCAGATTTAGGTGAGCCAATCGAAAGGTTGTATTAGAATAGCAATATAATCTTGACATTTCAACAAAGAAAC
>NW_008439115.1:0-419 GCF_000622305.1 Nannospalax galili
GTGGCACTTGTAGAATATCCACATATATGGGGATTAACTACTATTTATTTTGTGTGTGTGTTTGTGTGTAATTTGTCTTTCATGAGTTATATATCATTGCCTGATTAGACTTACTACTTATATCCGAAAGTTTATTCACGTGTTCTTCGTTATTGTGCTTTGTTATTATGCTTCCCATGCCCTCTTCTCCCCTCCCCACCCCTCCCCAGTATGTTGACCAGTTTGGCCTTGATCTCACAGAGATCTGCCTGCCTCTACTTCCTGACTGTTGGGATTAAAAGCATGCTCTATCATGCCTGCCTTTTCTTACCAGTTTTGAACAATTAAAAGTAATACAGTAAGACATATTATGGTACTTGACCTAAATATTTCAGTTTACACATGCCTCCCTACCTTTTGTTTCTCTATTTTTTTATTTT
>NW_008439116.1:0-419 GCF_000622305.1 Nannospalax galili
ACTCATGATCTGTTTTGTCTTTTTTTCTTCAGTTTAAATGCAGGAATCTACACTAGCACAGAGGCAGGGTTGCCAAAGTGAACTTGAAGAATCTCAAACCATTCTGAACTTCAACTGAGTGTGTGTAGCTGAGCCCAATTGGCTTAGAAACCAAACATGTAATTAGATCCTCAATTAACTTTTGTGTAATGTTCATTAAGGATAAGTAATAAAATACAGTAATTTGAATTATAGCCAGTAATAACCACAATAGCCCAATTTTCAACTTGCATCATTGGAAATTTTTTTCAGGAAGAGTATTCTGACTGATATTATTTGAAATTGCCTGAGCATAATGATAATGAAAACTGACTTTTTCATTCTTTTATTATCAGTTTTAAAATTCTTGGGCCAGAGAGATGGTTTAGCAGGTAAAGACA
>NW_008439117.1:0-419 GCF_000622305.1 Nannospalax galili
ATTATTGCCCTTTGTGATGGCACCATGGAGTATTGTGATGTCACATTGGGAAATTGTGAGGGGATATTGGGCACCACATTTGCATATTGAGCATGGTGATAACACAATGGATCACGGTAATGGCACAATTTTGCATTGTTGATGGCATCATGAAGCATCTTGCTGGTATATGTGGCAATAGTGTTGGCACGTGAGAGCATTGTGATGTCACATTGGAACATTGTGCACTCACAATGGAACAATGTGAAGTCATATTGTAACAATGCAATGGCACAAAATGCATTGTGGTGACACATTGGAGCATGGTGATATCATACTGGAGCATTGTGATGTCACAATGGAACATTGTGACTTCATATTGTAACCATGTGATAGCACTCTGGAACTATATAATAGCACATGGGGGGATAGTTTTGTCA
>NW_008439118.1:0-419 GCF_000622305.1 Nannospalax galili
AAAGAAAGAAAGAAGAAAGAAGGAAAGAAAGAAAGAAAGAAAAATTGAAATCAGAGGCTGATTAAAAGCACTGGCTGCTCTTGCAAGAGGACCCAGGTTCTGTTCCCAGCATCCACATATCCACATGGTGGCTAACAGCCATCTATAACTCCAGTTTCAGAGTATGTGACACCCTCTCTGGAACCTATGGATACTGCACACATGTGGCACACATAATACATGCAAAGCACTCAGATATAAAAATAATTAAATTAAAAAAATCAAAGCCAGGCTGGGCATGGTGGTACACACCTTTAGCTCCCAGCGTTTGGGAAGCAGAAGCAGGCAGAGCTCTGTGAGTTCCAGGCCAGCCTGGTCTACATCGTGATTTCCAGGCCAGCTGGGGCTACAGGGAGACCCTGTCCAAAAAAAAAAAAAAA
>NW_008439119.1:0-419 GCF_000622305.1 Nannospalax galili
CAAGCACAAATTACTCATGTGTTATTATGGGGTTCTTGCTGACCTTGAGTGCCTGCACTGGTGGCTTCCCCTTGGGCACCCTGTAGCACGCAGCAGTACCTGCAAGGTTGTAGGGAGAGCTGAAGAGAAGCTTCGATGTGGGGGGAGAGAGCTCTGAAACCCTGCCGAGACTGGGTGTGGAGGGCTCATTCAGCATCCCCCCTCCATCCCACATTCCCAGACTCCATCTTGTGAGAGCGTGCCACTCTCCCCAGAGCACTGCTGCCTCCCACCATCCCCTTGGGAAGTCAGACCAGCCAAGAGAGTCAGATATATCAAAGAACGTCCAGATAGATATGCTCCTAAACAAGTGACGGCAAGGGATAAATATAATCTCCCATGTAAATTGAACCCTCCAACCTGTTAACAGGACAGAAGCA
>NW_008439120.1:0-419 GCF_000622305.1 Nannospalax galili
ACATGAAACATTGTAATAGCACTTTGGAGCACTGTGATGACACAGTGGGGCTTTGGGATGGCACACTGAGGATTGTGATGGCACAATGGAGCGTTGTGAACACATAGTTGAGCACTGAGATGGCACATTGGAGAACTCTGATGACACAATGGGGATTTGAGGGCATATTGAAACGTGATTACATATTGGAGCATTGTGATGGCACATTGGATCACTGAGAGAGCACATTTAGCATTGTGATTGCACGTTGAGCATTTTTATGATTCATTGGCCATTGTGATATCACACTGAGCATTGTGATTTCACATTCGATTATTTTGATGGCATATTGAGCACTGTGATGTCAATTTGGAGTATTGAGATGACAGATTGGAGCATTGTGCTATCACATTAGACCATTGTGCTGACACACTGGGGCA
>NW_008439121.1:0-419 GCF_000622305.1 Nannospalax galili
TGAGTGTACGCATGATATGAAGCGACACAGAGCCAGGATCTCCTGTGAGTGCAGGCATGATACACAGTGAGGCAGAGCCAGGATCTCCTTCCCACTCTGTAATCCTACATCAGAAAATTTAAAGTAAATAATCTAGACAGGGAGCATTTATATGTGGTTCAAGATAGCCTGAGCTTACTACATGATTTGAGTCAAGCTCAAATCACCCTGCCTCACTCAGTCTTCCAAATGCTAAGATCACAAGCTTTACTATGCCCACTTGCACTGGTGAGATGGTTCAGCAGATAAAAGCATTCAACAACCCAAGCTGAATCCCTGGAACCTACAGTAAAAGACCAAAAACAACTCCCGAAAGTTGTCCACTGCTGACCTCCACACAGGGCACCCACACTCACACGCACAGCATTCACACACAGATG
>NW_008439122.1:0-419 GCF_000622305.1 Nannospalax galili
GGTCTTCTGCAAGAACAGTGTTCTTAACCTCTGAGCCATCTCTCCAGCCCTTTCTCCACTTCTTTAGCTGAGTGGGTTCAGGTTCCTGCATCCAGTCTTGAAGACCAGCCCAAAGCTTCACTTGATGAGGCCTGCATTGAGTCCCTGGAAAACTAGTGTACCTGTGAGTAGTGCTATAAGCTGAGTAACTGAAGCAAGGAGTCTTAGCCTAGGTTGCCAGGAGAATCTCTCAGACAGCCCTTAAAATCCCACCAGATTCCACCAGATCGCAGATGCAATGAAACCTTATGGGTGGATCCAGGTCAGTACTTTTTTCTTTCTTTTAAATTTTACTGTTTCTGCATTTTCAGACAGGGTTTTGTATAGCCTAGGCGGGCCTCAAACTCACTATGTAGTTGAGGATGATCTTTTTTTTTTTT
>NW_008439123.1:0-419 GCF_000622305.1 Nannospalax galili
TTGGTGAGAGTGAGGAACTGGAAGTCCCCCACTAGCACTGTTCTGAAGCCAATGTGTGATTTTAGATATAATAATTTTTATTTTATAAAATTGGATGCAACTGTATGTGGTGCATTTATGATTAGGATTGTATTATCTTTCTGGTATATTTTTCCTTTAGTGAGTATGAAGTGGCCTTCCCTGTCCCTTCTAATTAATTTTAGCTTGAAGTCTATTTTGTCAGATATTAGAATATCTATAACTCCTTGTTTCTTAGTTCTGTTTAGTTGGAATATCTATCTTGTTCCCTCCTTTTACCTTAGGGTGATTTCTATAATTGTTTGTGAGTTTTGTTTCGTGGAGGCATCAAATACATGGATCCTGTTTTCTAATTCAATCAGTTAGTCTGTGTCTTTTTACTGGGGAGTTGAGACCATTAA
>NW_008439124.1:0-419 GCF_000622305.1 Nannospalax galili
TGTCTTTATTCAAGTACCCACTGATGAGACTCCAATATAGTTCCAAACCCACGGATACACAGAGAGCTTGGTCAAATTCAGAGGGTCCCAAAATAAAACAATAAGCTATGAATGTGAGAATGGGACTTGTAAGGAGGAAGAAGGGCTTACAAGGCTGGGGCAAGAAGTAAGACTCATTTGGGGCAAGAAATAGCAGAACACATTGTATATATGTATGAAATTGTCAAAAAATTAATAAAAGTATTTAAAAACACACAAAACAGTAACATAGCTATTTATCAATATCATCTATTCTGTAGTACATATAATAACATATGTTATACTTTTATAAAACAACCAACGCAGGGGGTTAGCTTTCACCAGGATCGCACCAAATATATGGCACTCAGCCCTATGGTGGTGTCAGTTCTGGGTAGCAA
>NW_008439125.1:0-419 GCF_000622305.1 Nannospalax galili
CCCTTGTTTCCCTGCGTTCCATGAGCCTTAGTTGTAGAGGTTCAACTGTAGATGGCATCTTTCAGATTTTAGTTTTCTGGGTCTGACCAGTTATGCAATTCTGATGTAACCTCCATCTGTTGCAAAAAGAAGTTTATTTGATGAATGGTGTATGGTATGCTTGTCTGTAAACAATAAAGCTTGATATTTAGCATATAGTAAGAAATTTCATTTGTCTGTAGATATGAAAGGGAGGGTTTTCTCTAGGATTTATGTCCTCTCCTGCCATGTGTATATTTGGCTGAATTTACAGTGCCACCCATGAGTTCACTCCTATTGAGAAAGCTTTAAATCTGATTAGATAGCTGTTGACTGGCCCCAGACAAGAGTGCTACTACTGCACCAATAGAGGTAGTTTGCCATGCTGGTCATTATGGTTA
>NW_008439126.1:0-419 GCF_000622305.1 Nannospalax galili
AGGAGTCAGTTCTCTCTTTATACCATGGGTTCTAGGGATTGAACTCAGGTCTTCAGGCTTGTTCTGAAAGTGCTTTTATCAGCTGAGCCATCTTGTTGGTCCCTGTTTTCGAACTCTTGATCCTCCGACGTCCCCCTACCAAGTGCTGGGATCATAAGCAGGTACCACTAAACCTGGTGCTATTTAAGATTTTTATTTTTATTTTATGCATATGAGTGTTTTACTTGCATGTATGTTAAGTGTACTATGCATGTGCAGTGCCCACAGAAGCCCAAAGAAGATGTCAGAGGCCCTGGAACTGGAGTTACAGAAGTTGTGAGCCACCATGTAGATGCCGGAACCCAAACCCAGGTCCTCTGCCAGAACAGCAAGTGCCCTCAGCCACTAAGCCATTTCTCTAATTCCCTGGCATCATTTTT
>NW_008439127.1:0-419 GCF_000622305.1 Nannospalax galili
AGCCATATTTAATTCTTAAACTCTTCTCAACAAAGAATATACCTGAACCAGGGTGTTTCATGGGTAAATTCTAACAAACATGAAGGAATTTTTCTTCTAATGAAATGATGATAAGGAACCACTCAATTTTAAAGAAAATAGCACCTGAGGAGAAAAGTAATCATCAATCTTATTCAGCTTTGAACACTAAGAACTACAATAGCAACCTGCCTGGGAAGACATGTCCATTGTTGCAGTAATGGTACAAAGATCACTAGAGCAACCAACCAAGTTCTAATAAGATCAAAAGATGAACCCATATCTGACACCATAATTGGGATCAAGATCCTGTGACTTGATAGGTCATAGGATGTAGAGGTGTACCTATTACTGAGAGAAGAGTATGTGATATAGATTTGTCATTCAGTGATTAAGAGTTT
>NW_008439128.1:0-419 GCF_000622305.1 Nannospalax galili
TTGGGCTGTTCATAAAAATGTGTATTCTGCAATGTTTGGATGGAGTATTCTGTAGATGTCTGTTAAGAACATTTGATGTCATATAATTCAAATGTTCCTAATTTTTCAAACTTTCTGGTCATGATGACCTGTCAGTTGGTGAAATGAGGTACTGAAGTCACCCACTAGTACTGTGTTGGTGTTAATCTGTGACCTCGTATCTAGTTGTATTTGTTTTATAAAATTGGGTGTACCTGTCTTTAGGAGTATATGTTTAGAATAACCTTCTCCTCCTGATGGATTGTTCCTTAATCAGCAGAAGTGGCTTGCTTTATCTTTCCTTATTAGTTTGGTTTGAAGTCCATTTTGCCAGATACTAGAATACTGACACCTGCTTGTTTCCCAGGTCCATTTGCTTGGGACATCTCCTTCTGTCCTTC
>NW_008439129.1:0-419 GCF_000622305.1 Nannospalax galili
ATTAGCATAAATGCGTAAATATACATACTGCTGATCACTTTCATCTTCTTTTTTTTTCTATCCTCTATCTCAGAGATCTGCCTGTTTCTGCCTCCCAACTGCTGGGATTAAAGGTATCACCCTGGTTTGCTGATCACACTTTTTTGAAATATCATGTTTGAAATTGATCCTGCCACCATGACTGTTTAGTGTGTGTAGATGTGTATACTGCCATAAAAATGTAGGAGAGGAAAATGTACTTACTGAAAGGTTAATGGTCTCTGCAGTAGTGGGATTATGAACAAATTAAAATTTTATTTTTGTTTTGAGACAGGGTCTCATGTAACCTAGGTTGTCCTCAAACACACTATGTAAGTCCAGAGTGGCACTGAACTCATGATCCTCCTGCCTCAGCCTTTCAAATGTGAGAATTATCTAGG
>NW_008439130.1:0-420 GCF_000622305.1 Nannospalax galili
GGGTCACATGAGGTGACTGGTGACTATACTGGGCAGCATATCTATACATCATAGTACATATCAAAAATGACAACACTCTCTACATCAAGCCTTCTACCCCACAGCCCCGAGCTACAGAGAGGGAAGCCTCAGTGCATCCATAGTAATTTCAAGGCACAGCAGCTAGCAACTGCTGGGCTGGATGACTCTTCAAGTGCTGGTTTTAGGAAGTGATAAAGATACTGTTTCTCAAGCTTTGAGTACAACTGCCTAGTCTCTTCACTAGCAAAGGAGGTTTTGCATAACTGAGCAACTCGATGTCTAAATCTGTGCTGTCTGGTAGAACTATAACAAAAGCCACATATAGAATGTGGCTATAGAATTGTTTTTAATTTCTATGGGTATGTGGTATGAGTGTGCGTGTACATGTATATGTGGGTG
>NW_008439131.1:0-416 GCF_000622305.1 Nannospalax galili
TCTGATTATTTTTTTCTCAGTAAACTTTCTCCCAAACTTCAGGATCTAGTAGTTCTCCAACCTGGACTCTGTGCAAAGGAAGAGGAAGCTGGTGAAGAGCAGGAAGTGCGAAGGTTGGGAGAAGGGAAAGGAGAAGCAACTCCATGGGGCCCTTTTGCGCCTCTTAACATGATGCTACCATGGAGTGTGTTATGATGAAGCTGACACTGAAATGACAATATGGGTGAGTCTCATGCAATCAGTTGAAGACACAGATAGCACAAAAGGACTGACCTCTCAGAGGAAGATGGAATTCTCCAAAATGCCTTCAGGTTACAGATCTATACTCCTATCTAAAACTGTAAGTTTTAGTCTTGATGGCCCCTGTAATTGTGGAAGCATCTCTCTCTCTCTCTCTCTCTCTCTCTCTCTCTCTC
>NW_008439132.1:0-418 GCF_000622305.1 Nannospalax galili
GATGGTCGTGTCACCTAACCCCTCTGACGTGCAGATGGTCGTGTCACCTGCTCCCTCTTACGTGAAGATGCTCGTGTCAGCTGCCATTTTAGTTGTGCACATGGTCGTGTCACCTGCCCCGTCTGACGTGCACATGGTCCTATCACCATCCCTCTCTGATGTGCACATGGCAGTTTCACCTGCTCTCTTGACATGCACATGGTCGGGTCACCCACCATCTTTGACATACACATGCTCATATCACCTGCCCTCTGTGCCATAAAGATGGTCGTGTCACCTACCCACTGTGACGTGCACATGGCCATGTCACCTGCCCACATTGTCGTGCAGATGGTCATGTCATCTGACCCTTCTCACTTGCAACTGGTCGTGTCACCTGCCCTCTCTGATGTGCATATGGTCGTGTCAGCTGCCCTCT
>NW_008439133.1:0-419 GCF_000622305.1 Nannospalax galili
TAGCCACCATGTGGGTGCTGGGAACTGAACTTGGGTCCTCTGCAAGAACAGACAATACTCTTGACCACTGAGTCATCTCTTCATCTCCCTACATGAACATGTTTGACGTTTTCATCCAATATATGGCCTGAATTATTTTTAGTGTCTCTGGAGAATACGCTTTTATAAACATCATTGTCTTACACAGAAAAGAGCAAAGCAAGGATTAAAAGTGCAAAGACAAGTCATTGTAGAAGTGAGTCAGGAAGCTAACACGAGCCTAGCATGCTTCGTGATTTGCCGAGAGGTTCGAGACTCTCAGCTCTTTAAATCTGTAGCGAGCTGTGCCTTATGGTTTTTTTTAAATAATTTATTCATGGGGCTAGAGAGATGACTCTGCGGTTAAGAGCACTGACTGCTCCTGCAGAGGACCCGGGTTC
>NW_008439134.1:0-420 GCF_000622305.1 Nannospalax galili
TACACCGTTTTGAGTCATGGGATGACATCCCTCAGCAGCCCAGTGTCCTGCCTGGGATTCAAATCAATCCAGTGCTTCCATATCTCCCTGTATACATTACCACCTGTTAGTCACTCAAGGGTCCTTGCCCTCAAGCTGCAGAACCACAGTGCATGTGTTCAGGGAGCCCTGGCTTTCACCACAACAGCCCCAAAATGAAAGGCAGGGATGCTGCCAATGACACTGCAGTATGTTATTAGAATTTTTCAATAGTAATGTTGTTAAACAGTTCTGTGCCTAATCTGCAAACAAAATTTCATCACTGGCATTTGTATGTAGGAAAAAGAACAGTATAAAGAGAGTTAGGTACAACCCATTGTTTCACATATCTACCTGGCATTTTGGAACACCAGTGGTCTATCAGCTAAGAGGAATATATAT
>NW_008439135.1:0-420 GCF_000622305.1 Nannospalax galili
GAGTATAACTAACAGTGCTAGGCCAACAACTGCTTCTCAAGCTGCCAATAATTAAGATGATGATAGTGATTATAAAGGACAGTATGAAGTGTATGAAGTGTGATAAGGATAGTATCATTCCTTCTAGACATAGTAGTGTAGATATTAGGTCGGATCAGAATATTAAAGCCCTGAATATCCAAAGAGTAAATGTTGGGGGGAGGTTAAAAAATACAGGGATCATATGGGGATCTGCCTCTAATCTGGAAGCTGCGCCTGGCCATGGGGGCGGGGCGCGGGGGCGACGCCAGAGCAGAGAACCAATGTCTGGGGAGGCTTTCCCTGGAGTGGCGGGCGGGGCGCATAGAAAGGGCAAAGGGCGGAGGTGGAGCTGACCAGGGCCTGGGGCCAGGGAGCGCAGCAGGTGCTTCCTGGTGGTGA
>NW_008439136.1:0-420 GCF_000622305.1 Nannospalax galili
AGAATGGCCATTAGCCCAGTTCCCAATAGAGTCCTTGTGTCCCTCTAAAACCCCATGAGCAGGGCCTCCACTGTTCATATGTCTCTAAGCGTGTTTCTCTTTCTAACTTCCTCCAGAATGGCCCATTAAGCTCTGCTTACAGCATTCTAGGGATTTTCTGTTCCAAAGTTCCAAATTCTTCCACATTTCTCTCCCAAACCAGTTCTATAGGCCCATGAGCCCTGTGGTCAGGTTTACCAAAGCAGCAGCCCCACTTCTCAGTACCAATATTTTGTACTAGCTTTCTGATTTCTATGACCAAGTACCTGACAAGAAGCAATTTAAGGGAGAAAGGATTTATTTTGGATTATAGTTCCAGGGCATACAGGCTTCCATGGTGGGGAGGTCATGGAAACAGGAGTGGTAGACCAACTAGTCACA
>NW_008439137.1:0-420 GCF_000622305.1 Nannospalax galili
TTTTTTCTTCTTTTAAAAATTTACTACTTTTATTTCATGTGTATGTGTGTATTGCCTGCATATAGGTAGGTGCAACCATGTCATGCTATGCTTACAAAGAGACATTGGATCCCTGGAACTAGGGTTACAGATGATTGTTAGCCACCATGTAGGTTCTGGGAATCAAACCTAGGACCTCTGCAAGGGCAGTTAATGCTCTTAATGGCTGAGCCATCTCTCCAGCCCAACTTCAGAGTTCTTATCACAAAAGGATGTTGAACTTTATCAAAAGCCTTTTGTGTATCTATTGAGAGGACCATGTGGTCTCTGTCTTTAAGCCTATTTATATGCTGTATTTCATTTATTGATCTGTATATGTTGAAACAATTCTGCATTGACAGGAGGAAACAAATGGTATATGATCTCTTTAATGTGTTTTTT
>NW_008439138.1:0-420 GCF_000622305.1 Nannospalax galili
CGCACCCGGAGTTGATCACCACCCAGGCCCCGTCTTGACTTCCCTGGCCCTGCAGTCCCAGCAGCCACCCTTGGCACTCAGCGCGGAGGAGTCAGGGCTCTCTCCAAGGAACAGGGCCCAGGAAAAATATCCGGGAAAGAAACCTGGTCCCGGCAAAGAGCGGTAAGCAGCCCGGGCACATCCCAACCGGGGAGTGTGGACAAGGACAGAGGGGCCCAGCTGAGCATCCCTGACGGGAGAGGGCCCAGGCTGAAAACCCAAGAAAGGGGAAGAAGCCTGGGCCTTCCAGAGAGGAGCAAACGAAAGCCAGAACTCTTCTGTGACACAATGGCAGGCAGGGCAGAACAAAGAACAAACAAACCAAAAGGCAGAGATGCCCAGGCTGAACAAGGCAAAGGGCCCAGGCAAAAACCCTGCAAA
>NW_008439139.1:0-419 GCF_000622305.1 Nannospalax galili
AGGGGATCCAACAGCCTCTTCTGTCCTCTGCGGGCATTGCACGATACAGGTGCACTTATCTACATGCAGGCAATACACACATGCACATAAAAAATAATAAATAAAATATTAGAAAAGAAAGAAAAAAAGAAATATTGGGGAATCACACCGAAGTCTTCATACATATTAGGCAAGTACTCTAACTGAGTCACATCCCCAGCACCCAGAACACAACTTTCTTTTGAGGCATGGTCTTATTATCTAGCCCTAGCTGACCTGGAACTCAATATGTAGATCAGGCTGACTCACAGAAATCCACTAGGTACATGCCACCACACCCTGTCAGTTTGAGACAGGGTCTCCTTGTAGTCCCAGCTGTCCTGGAACATACTATGTAGACCAGACTGGCCTTGAACTCACAAAGATCCGCCTGCCTCTGC
>NW_008439140.1:0-420 GCF_000622305.1 Nannospalax galili
GGGGGAGTGTTTTTTGTATATTTTTATTGAATTTGTGTATGTTTTATATAAAACATCTTAATTATCTTTATACCCTCTCCCCCTATGGACATTCCAATCACCCCCACGAGATTCCATGTATTCTGTTATTATGTTAAGTTCTATTGAGTCGCACTTTTGTACCCAGATGTCCTTCAGTGCAAATTCATCCACTGGGGACTAATCAGCCTATCTAGAGTCACTCCCTTAAAGAAGATGAGCTTCTTCCTTACCCAGCAGTAATCAGCTGCCAGTAGTTCTTTGGTTAAGGATGGGGCCTGCTGCCTGTTTCCCCAGTTCTATGCTGGGATTTTTTTTCTGCATGAGTTTGCATGGGTCTTGTGCCTTCTGACACCATTGCTGTAGGTTCATATGAGCAAGGTCCTAGGAGCCTGTAAGACT
>NW_008439141.1:0-420 GCF_000622305.1 Nannospalax galili
GTAATCAGAATACACTTAATACATGCATGAAATTGGGAAACAACAAATTTGACAAAATAAATAATTGCTTTTTGTGTGGAAAATGAAAGAAATGCTTTATATTGTCTTGGAGAATATACTACAGACCCACCATCAGAAAGATCTGGTTGTTGGCAGTTTACTTTAAAACAGCACATACCTTGCAAATGAGCCTTTATATGTGCATTTTATATGAGAAGTTTTAACTGTTTGAAAGTATGTTTTAACACCTAGTAAATGTGCTTCACTGGGAGTTTCCTGTTAAAATATTATTTTGATTGAAGCAGTCTGGATTAGGGGAGGCTAGAGGAGTCTAAATGTCACAAGACCCACGGCTGTCCTTGACACTGAGACAAGAACCTGCCACAAGCCAGGTTCTTTTTTTTTTTTTTTTTTTTTTTT
>NW_008439142.1:0-420 GCF_000622305.1 Nannospalax galili
CATTTGTTCTCTTAACCTTAGTCATTCTCATTGGGGTTAGATGAAAGCTTGAAAGTGGTTGTGATTTGCATTTCCCTAATTAGTAAGGATGCAGAACACTTTTTAAAGGTGTTTCTCAGTCATTGTTATTTCTTCTTTTGAGAGCTCTTTTCAGATCCATAGTCCATTTTTTAATGGGTCATTTGTTTTCTTACTCCTTTATTCTTATGTTTTGGAGTTCTTTGTATATGCTGGCTATTAATGCCCTGCCAGATGACTAGCTGGTGAAGATTTCCTCCCACACAGCTGCCTTCCTCTTCACCGGATTGGTTGTTTCTATTGCTTTACAGAAGGCTTTTAGTATGATGAGGTCCCATTGCCAATTGTTGATCTTTAATCTTGAGAGACTGGTGTCAAATTTTGAAAGTCCATTCCTGAATT
>NW_008439143.1:0-420 GCF_000622305.1 Nannospalax galili
GGTTTGCAGTATACTGAAATTGATGAAACAGGAATAGATTCACCTCCTGATTGGCTGTACCCATCTCTGTCCCTCCAGAAATATCTGTGGGTTCCTCACGCCCCACCAACATTCAGCTTTGCATACTTTTTCTGACTTCATAAGTGCAAAGTGCTATCTTGATATTTTCTTTGGTGTTTTTGTTATTACTAGAAATTTTGAGCATCTCTTAGACACAACTTCTGTAGTTCTCTCTTATCGCTGCCTTTCTATATTGGAATCCATGTCCGCTTTGTTGCTGTCACTAGCAGGCAGAAGCAGTTCTGTAATGTAGATAGTCCTTGGCCCACCTTAGACTTTGGAGATAACTTTTCATTTGCTCATCTGTTACTTCTTCATTTGTTATTCTTTGGTCAAGAAAAATCCTTAATTTTTATTTTA
>NW_008439144.1:0-420 GCF_000622305.1 Nannospalax galili
AGCCAGAACCTTAGCAGAGCTCGTTGTCATTTGAGACCCAAATATTTAGTCACTGTGACATTTGCTAGTACTTTCCTTAAAGATAAGATCAATTGATTTGGCAAATCACTATCTCCTTAATTTAGAACATACACCTTTAGAATGATCAAATTAAATACCACAAGTAATAAGATACAGAGAATTTCTGCTTTGAGGAAATAAATTTATTTCTAAAAATGCATTAGCAGAAAAGACTGGTATTTCCCTAATTACTGTTAGCAGAGAACTATAGTGACTTTCCATTATGACTGGCTAATTTTTCTTTATCACTGCATTTATTCTCATTGCTTACGTTGTCACTAATTGGGACATAAAATATGTGCAGTTTCTGTCTTGAGACCCCCATTCTTAACCACAGGCCTTTTTACTGCCTTCTGACTT
>NW_008439145.1:0-419 GCF_000622305.1 Nannospalax galili
TATTTGAGCAGTAGTGAAGATAAAGCTTGGAAAATATCAACACAAGCAAATTTTGTTACTTTTTTCAGATAGGGTCTTTTTTCAGCCCCAGCTGACCTGGAAGTCTCTATGTAGACCAGGCTGGCTCAGTCTCATGGTGAGTCACCTGCGCCCACCTCCAGAGTGTTGAGATTAAAGACATGTTCCACCATGCCCGTGTTGTACAAATTTTCATTTGGATGAAGACCATGGAGGCTGACTCCTTGGGATCATGGGGCCCAATGATTGATGTTCAGGACAGTTCCAGTAATCTATTGAGCTAGTATCTGTGATTATTGAAATTTTTTAAATAAAGAATGGGAAGTTGACTCTGCAGTTAAGAACATCTGCCTCTCTTACAGAGGACCCAGGTTCAATTCCCAGCACCCACATGGTGGCTA
>NW_008439146.1:0-420 GCF_000622305.1 Nannospalax galili
AATGGTCATGATACTATTACAGCAATAGGAACATCTTGTCTGGCAAGTTGGTATTGTAGCTTGCCAAGTCCAGGGCTGTAAAAGGCTGTTACTAGCTTTTCTCCACACCTCTCTACATAGCAACCTCTGGTATGTTTGAGGCTAATCAGCAGGGAGGAAGCTTCCAATTCAGTTCCATCATGGTTTCTTTGTATTCTGCAACCAAGATGTGTGGTGTCTTCAGCAACAGGGTCTTATCATCCAGTACTTGTGGCCAACCAATGGCAATAGCTGTAACTCAGTTTTCAGGGCCTTTGGGACCTTCCTGGCCAACAGCTCCTAGGGAAGTGTTCTGTATTTGGCATTGTGCCTTTTCATTTAATAATCCACAGCTTCTGGGAATGGCATTATCCACCCATGCATGTGCTTTAAATGCTCTTG
>NW_008439147.1:0-420 GCF_000622305.1 Nannospalax galili
ACATTCAGTCCTTCAAGGCTCTGAACTACCTATGTCCTAAATTTTCCCTCCGCCGATCACTATAGCTTTCTACAATTTAGAATTCATATTTCTAAATAGAAATGTTGTCATAGCATTTCCTTTTCAAGACTGTGAGATATTTCTGAACTAATTATACAAAATAATACTCTTGTAAATATTTTCTCCTACAACCTATCCTTTGGAAGATGATGGGCCATTTCTGTAAACGGTAATCAGAACAGTAGTTGGTGATGTCTAAAACCCTAGATTCCCTGACCTAATGCCTCACATACCAACAATTAGCAAATCTCCCTGAGTTACTGTCTCTTACATATTCCTGTATGCAGTTTTCTCTTTCTGTCAATATCCCCACCCTCCTAGCTCACTGCTCTTCTGATCTATTGCTTTGCCTTTTCCTTC
>NW_008439148.1:0-420 GCF_000622305.1 Nannospalax galili
AAAATCAGTGTAACTGCTGTATTATTTCATGTAATTAAAATACTTTTCCCTTTTCAGCTATTGTTTGGGCAACAGGAAGTAGTGACCACTAATCTTTGCAGAGACATCAACATGGCATCCTTTTTGTGTAACCATGGCATTTTCTCTACTTTCCACTAAACATGGCATTTAAAAATGCCATTTTTCCTTCTAAATTCCATTTACAATGAATTATAATTACTTGGAGGAAGTGGGTAAGAAACTTCAACCCTACCCGAGGAACTGTTTGTGACTTGGTAAATTAACCAGGCTTAATAATGGATCTACACCCAAGGACATTTGGAAAAAACCAACCAGTTGATAGGAAAATGAACTTTTCATCCTTTCAAGAAAACATGAAACAATGCCTTGGAACTCAGTGCTTCTTGTAGTTCCTTATCT
>NW_008439149.1:0-420 GCF_000622305.1 Nannospalax galili
TTTTACAATTTTTAATGGCTTCATGTATAGTTGAGATCATGTGGTGTTTTTCCTTTCTTGTGTAGCTTATTTCACTTATCTGTCATTGAAAACTGGCAGGAACTCCTATTTTAAGACTGAGTGATATTCTTATGTGTATGTGTATAAATGTGTAAGTAGTAGTTATATATCATCTAATTCTCCATTGATGGATGCTTAGGTTGTTTCATATTCCCTTCCCCACAGCCCCTTGCCAGCACTTGCTATTGTTTGTAATATCTCATTGTCATGGTATTTGCATTTCCCTAATGATGAACCCCATTGATAACCCTTTCATATACATGTCAGCCCTTTGCCCATTTTAAAATCGTCATTTTTCTGCTATTGAGTTGTCTGAATTCTTTATATGTGCATTGAATATTAATCCCTTATCAGATATAT
>NW_008439150.1:0-420 GCF_000622305.1 Nannospalax galili
ACAGCAGAGGGGAATGCTGAGCTTTTCGCTACTTTCTTTCTCTTGCTGGTGAGTTTGTCTTGCTGCTGTAGACTGAAGACTAGCACCTGACCTTTTGGAATTCATCAGCACTTCATTGCCAGATTGGGACTACTGAGACATCCTGTGGGGAGACTGCACTGGGCTCCTGGGCGTGGGGTGCGCTCACTCCCTGTGGATCCACAGACTGCTCTGGGAAGCGGCGGCTCTGGGAGTGGCACAGGAGCGCAGGCTTTCCCGGCGGTTGCTTCGGGTCCTGCGTCTCTGGTGTTGGCGACAGCTGGTGGCTGCCGCAACTTCTCTAATGCTGAGAGCTTACTCTGCTACTGGAGCATTGTCCAGCTGGAATAACGTCTCTATTCCACCCGTGTACTCTTCCTCAGGATGCGAGGCTCCTGGCCA
>NW_008439151.1:0-419 GCF_000622305.1 Nannospalax galili
TGTTGTTGCTGCTGCTGTTATTGCCTTCTTTGTTTTTGAGACAGGGTTTCACTATGTAGCCCCAGATGGCCTGGAACTCACTATGTAGACCAGGCTGATTTTGAACTCACAGAGATCCTCCTGCATCTGCCTCCAAGTACTGGGATTAAAGGCACACACAACCACACCTGTCCCACAAACATTTCATAAATATATATATATATATGTGAATGAGGGAGGGAGGGATATGAATGAAAGAGGGAGAGAAGAAGAATAGAAGGAGGAGAGAGAGAGAGAGAATATGAATGAATCCCAGGCTGACTTGGAGCTCATAAGCCTTTTGCCTCAGTTGGGATTAGATCTGTGAACCAACACGCCTGGTAAAATGTGACATCTCAGTGTTACAATGTGTAATGCTCAGATCAGGGTAACTGACATAT
>NW_008439152.1:0-419 GCF_000622305.1 Nannospalax galili
TGTGTGTGTGTGTGTGTGTGTGTGTGTTCATGGGATGCTGGAGATTAAGACAGAGCTTCCTGTATTCGAGGCAAGCACTCTACTACTGAGCTATATTCCCAGACCTTACCTTTTGGCTTTTGTTTTCAAGAGCTGGAAGGATGCTGTCAGCAACGCGGAGGGTACAGTAAGAAAGACAACACTAGACCAGCAGAAACCTGGAGGCCAGGGAGATAGGAACAGATCAGAGACTAGAGCCAAGCATGAAAAGGATGAGTGATTAAGAATAAGCGATTTGATTTAGTGCATTCCTTGCGTTAGAGGAGCCATGAGGCATTTGGGGACAGGCTTGTGCTGTATGTGAGTGAGATGTCTTCGAAGTGAGGACGGAGATGAGCGGCTGAGGAAGGGTGTACAGCCCCAGTCTCTCATGAAAACCA
>NW_008439153.1:0-420 GCF_000622305.1 Nannospalax galili
TTCTATAATTTATTCCTAGTTTTCTATTATTGCACTATTGAGCTCTTTCCATTTTTTTCCTATTCTAAATGAGATAATATTGGATGTTTTTGTTCCTATGGCCTTATCCCTATTTGGGATTATTTCCTTAGGATAGATTCCCAGAACTGGAACTACTAGGTCAAAAGGTTTGCATGTTTTATGTCTGTCTTGGTAAGTGCTGCCAAGTGGCTTTCCAAAAGGCTGTGTGAATTTACACCACCCCATCCCTGTATAAAAACAAAATCCAGGGAAATGTAAGTCCCCTTGCAATTAGGTGCCCTTTGTCCCTGGAACACAGGCATAACCATAGCATGATTTGGAAGATTTGGGAGAAATGCTCGATGCCAGCAAAGCTCATCTCCCCGTGGTCCACAGTGTGTTGCTAAGTCTACCGTCTGT
>NW_008439154.1:0-420 GCF_000622305.1 Nannospalax galili
TCAGGGTCAGAGTCCCACAGAAGTGATGGTAAATTTTCTCTTTTCAGTATATTTGATGGCACAGGATCATTATTTAGTGCTTGACTAAGGTGGTGTCTACCAGATTCCTCCATTGTAAACTGACCCTGTCTTCCTTTTGTAATTACCATGAGTTTTATGAGGAGATACTCTGAAACCATGTGAAACCTCATTCATTATCTCATTTTCACCAACAACTTTACTCTCTGTGGTGTTTCTTGCTTGAATGAATTATTGCACTAATGATGATTTTCTAATTCTGTCATCCTTTTACTTTTACAATTTGGCATTTTACTTCCAGGGAAAGGTTTTCCTTCTTCCTATTATGTATTTATTTGTTTATGCCAATGTAGACTGAAGGATTCTTATTTTATTTAATGGACTCCTTTACTGTCCTGGTTT
>NW_008439155.1:0-420 GCF_000622305.1 Nannospalax galili
TTTTTTTTTCTGGTTGTTCTAAACAATTTTTAAATTGGAAATAAAATTATAGATTTCATGAAAAGTTGGAAAGACCAGCCCAGAGACAGTCCTGTGCCCTTCACCACAGTCCCTTTACTGATAAAATCTTATATAATCATAATATTATCCCAAGCAAGCTGATTCCAGTAAAATCTAAATTCTCAGTGTTTTACAAGCAATCATGTGTGTATGTGTGCTTTGTATAAGCATTTGTTTGCTGAACTCAGCATGCAGAGTTCCTACATTTCTTCATCTGACCTTTGCCTACATTTCCATAGTTCTATAGTCACGGCCCGTTCCTCCTTTCTCTCACTTACCAAGGGGGCAGACATTAGAGTTGCACTGACAGGCACGACTTACACTTGCGAATGATTATTTATTGTCGAAGCTCTAGTCAAC
>NW_008439156.1:0-420 GCF_000622305.1 Nannospalax galili
AATAAGTGTATCTGACATCCTCACCCTTATTTGATCAATTAGTAAAGACTGGGAAATACTCAACTCTTCATTGTGAAGGAGCTGCCAGGAGAGTAATATGAATGTTAACCAAATCTATTAAATAATTGTCTCTGTTTAATGTGATTAGTTTTAATGTGAACAATGAAACCTCTAAGGAAATTTACTATAGAAGCCTGAAGTCCAACAGTTGCTTTGCCGAGGAGGACTCACAATCAGAAACAAGATGCACGGCAGAGTGCATGTATGGGCACAGCTAGGAAAGGAAGTTCTCCAACAAACTATGGCCAAAACTGTCTCCCGATTAAGAAAGACGGTGGTCGGCAGACTGCAGTTTGATTGAAGTAACATAAGCTGGGTGCTGCTACTTGAGTCTTCTGCAAACAGAGCCAAGCTCAAAGA
>NW_008439157.1:0-420 GCF_000622305.1 Nannospalax galili
TTTTTTTATCAGCATATTTTATGATCTCTGTGCTGTTGGAGGCCATGACTAAGACATCCGTTGCTCTAGTTTGTACTGGCAGTAGCGAGGGCGGCACAACCATTGGCTCCAGTAACCCGACACCTTGGAAATATACATTCTGTTTTGAAGGAATGAAATTAATTCCAGCAGGTCTGTGCATAGTGGCTTACAATCATTTTCTCCAGTGCATCTACTTTAGAAGAGTGTGGCAAACTTGCCCTTCATTATTAAATTGAAAGATGAAATAAAGCAGGACTGGAAACATTGCCAGTTATAGAATTTTGTCCAAGAAAATGAAAGATTAAAGAGATCTGTAATGATCAAACTTTGTTCATGCCAGACAAGTGAATGGGAATGTGCAATGAACAAATCATTTAAACTAGTTGTACACACTGATGA
>NW_008439158.1:0-420 GCF_000622305.1 Nannospalax galili
TTGATGTATAAGCAGCAGAAGCTTGTTTTGCTTACAGTTTTGGAGGCTAGGAAGTTTAAAAACATGGTGGTGGCATTTGATGACGGCCTTCCTACTGAGTCACAGCATGAAAGAAAGGCAAGTAAGTACACAGATAGAGAGTAGGAATTAGGGTAAACTCATCCTTCCAGCAGGAACCCACAATGACTAGCCCCTCCCATATTTCAGCACCACTGCATCCAGACCTCATCACCTCCTGAAGGTCCCACCTAGTCACACTGGTGCAACTAAAGTCTAACATACATCTTAGAGGGATATTCAAACCATAGCAGAAAGAATCTCTTTATTTGCCAACCAAAACTGAGACCTTTGACTGCTCAACCCCCCCCCCACACACACACACAGCAGTAGAGATGGGTTTTGGGCTCTGACAAAGTCCTG
>NW_008439159.1:0-419 GCF_000622305.1 Nannospalax galili
TTGAGCTAGGCTGTCACGTAGCCCAGGATGACGTTGACCTTCTGATCCTCCTGTCTTCACCCCAAGTGCTAAGATTACAGACACGCACATGCACAAAGCCCCAGTTAAGGCTTCTACCAACTGAGCTGCACTGTTCCCACTATCTGTCTTTGTGAGTTGTACGTCTGGTTTTCTTTGTTTAATAGGATGATCTCTGTTTCCATCCATTTTCTTGCAAAAGATATAATTCCATTTTACCTTGCAGCTGAATAAAACTCCATTGTGCACATATACTCATTTTCTTTATTCACCCATCTATTCGTGGGTATCTAGGCCGATTCCATAGCAATATTTATTTATTTATTTGTTTGTTTGTTTGTTTTATTTTCTTGGTCTTTTTGAGACGGTCTCCCTGTAGCCCCAGCTGTCCTGGAACTCAC
>NW_008439160.1:0-420 GCF_000622305.1 Nannospalax galili
CACAACCGAAAAAAAAAGTCCAGATGCTTAGGTCATACCGCAAAAAGATGAACAATATGAAAAACTAAGATAATATGTTCCCACCAAATTTCATAGTCCTAAAGAAATGTTCTACAATGAGAACTACCCAGAGGAACCCCAGGTCACAGAACTTAAAATAACAATCATAAACATGGTCAAAGAATTCAAGAAGTTTAAAGAACCCATGAACAAATATTGCAACGACTTCAAAGAGGATAGGAACTCCCAGGTGAAGCTCAAGAAAATACAAGCACACAGCTGAATGATATGAAAAAGACAGTTCAGGACATGAAAAGTGAATTCAGGAGAAGAGAATGAAAAAAATTACCAAAGAAAATTCAAGTTGAGATGAATATGGAATTGAAAAACTCAATAACCCAATTAGAAAAGACTGGGGGG
>NW_008439161.1:0-420 GCF_000622305.1 Nannospalax galili
CCCAGCAGGCCAGGCCCAGCAGCTTCAGTGCCCCGGCAACTAAGTCCACCAGGGTTCCCGCACCCTCTGCACCCCCGAAGCGAAGTCGAGGGTGGGGGTCGCACCTGCTGGTTCCCTCGGTGACCCCAGCGTAGTGGTCTGCGCATGGGTCTCCTGGAGCGTTGCAGGTGCCCGGGGCCCAGCGAGCCTGGGGAGCGGGAGCGCGGGCGGAGCTGCCCACTGCGCGGGAGGAGGGATGCCCGGGCGAAAGTTGCCAGGGAAACTTGAGCAACTGGAGCGCGCTGGTGCCAGCCTCCTGCATAAGTTACCAGTAGCGGGCTGACGCGGGGGCCGTTCCCCTGCGCCCACCGGGTCCCCAAACTCCAGCTGGGGAGAGTGGCGGGCAGGACTCGGGCACCGAGGGGAGGTCTGTGCGACCCC
>NW_008439162.1:0-419 GCF_000622305.1 Nannospalax galili
TTCCCTTCCATGCTCACTTGGCACTGGTTACACTTAGGGTTTTCTTACTTTATCTACATTCTGCAGGTCACCAGTCTCAATGCCATCCTCCCTGCTATCCAAGTTGTCTCTTTTCAGCTGTTTCAGCATAGTGCCATTTCTATTCTATGCTAAATGCAGCTCTTCTGAGAAAAAACAACAAATTGTTGCAGTTCCCATATGGAAACCGTCAACATGGTTAGAATCTCTGCCTACCGCTCCGGGCTACAGAGTTTCACTAAGTCTGACGTGTTTGTTTGACAATCTCACAGCAGTAATCACTGTGGGGAAATGAGGAAAGTGAAATAACAAGGAGAATGCATGTCATACTTTTTATTTAAGTCCTCCTAATAAGAATATTTATTCTCTAATGTTGAAGACAAAATATTGCTGAACTCATA
>NW_008439163.1:0-420 GCF_000622305.1 Nannospalax galili
AGAACATTTTACCATTGATGAGTATGCTCTTTAGAAAACAGAAAACTGTGTATGCTGTTTAATTCCCATACTCAGGTTCTTCCTAACAGACCAACTGAATAATGGAATAGAGAGTTCGTATTATCACTTATATTTTGCATCTTAGACATGTGAGCTCTTCATTGACTAGACTGTGTTTATTAAACAGCTGGGTTGGATGGGGTCCCTTTAGAGTGAGCAACTTTACTCATGTATAGACAACAGTAGAAATCTAGATAGTATTTGAAATCTAGATAGTTTGAGATACTCAGATATGAAATAATTTGAAAAAATTATTCAGGACAGTATGTTATAGCTGAGTTTTAAAATACCTTCCCATTCTCCTTGTCCAGATGGCTCAGGAAAGGTAACTGCTAGTGGGCTGAGGTGTAACGCACCAGT
>NW_008439164.1:0-420 GCF_000622305.1 Nannospalax galili
AATACACTCATACACATAAAAATAAAAATAATAAAATATTTTTAAAAAGAAATTGATAATTATGGCATGAGAGTGAGATTAGAGGTGGTTTTACATTTTAATTTCATGAGTGAAAGAGAGGAAAGGTGTAGGCAAGCCATAGTGCTTTTTTCCTGAAATGTCTGACTGATGGGGAAACTTGATGGGTCAAGCCACATGGAGTTGAGATCATCCCAAGTGAAAACAAGAATCTTGATTATTTGGAAATTGTTTCTTTTCCTATGGAAAGAAATTCAATTCCAAACAGAAACACTTGAAAGAGTCTGAGGCCCAACACTTGTAGTCTGACAAAGAAAGGTGTAGAGCTAGACTTTTATCCATTTCTACTTTAATAAGAAAATACAGACCACAGTCATTGGACGATCCCACATACGTGGCACC
>NW_008439165.1:0-420 GCF_000622305.1 Nannospalax galili
GTTCCTCCCCTCTATTGATCTCTGCCTTGCAAGCCAGTTGTTCAAGCCGGTTGCAGGTAGCCCACTGGAATAAACTGCCAGAAGGCAGCCAGGGAGAGAGATGCAGGGTGGCCTCCCAGAGGAATCGGACTGTTCCAACCCCCTGGATCTCAACATGTGTCTCAGCACCGTGAGTGCCAGGTCCTCACTTTTACTTGTTGCGTTACCCATCTCTTGAGGTCTCACTTCCCTCGGTACTCACCCAGTTAGCCCCGGTGATCAGCTCCCGTAGTGGGTCCGAGTGGTCTTCGAGCGCCACATTGGGCGCCAGATGTCAGGGATCCTGTCCTGACACAGGAGCCGGGGAAAGGGAGATGAGCTGTCCTCCCGTTACCCGCAGCCTCCCTGGGAGACAATCAGACATGACAGGGAGCCAGTCAA
>NW_008439166.1:0-420 GCF_000622305.1 Nannospalax galili
CGGACTCACTGACTGCTCTAATCGAGTCCTTGTCCTTTGAGCTTTATGCTGTCATAAATTGGTCATTTCGTTTTTACTCAAATTCTTTCATCTTACTCTCCCTGTATATTCTTCCTATAACTATTCATTCTTGCTACTTCAAGACCACCTTCTGACTGTAAATATTTCAGTTTCCCTACCCAGCCTCTTAGCTATTGTCTTCTCTTTTCAGTCAGTAATTACTTTTGTGTCATTAAATGGGACATGTGGCTCTGAACCCCCAGTGCCAACCACCAACTACTTCTCTTGTTTATGTTAAACATTCCATTTAGAAAGTGCCTAACAACCCACTGTATTTTATATAACTGGAAAGGAATCAGGGAGGCAAAGGGTAAGAAGGGACCCGAGAGAGAACATTAGGAGAAAGGTGTTAATTCTTAA
>NW_008439167.1:0-420 GCF_000622305.1 Nannospalax galili
CAGAAGCCTAAATGTTGCACCTACTCTACCATTAAGAGACCACTGGAGCTGAACCCCAGTCTCACAGAGTAACTTGGGTACACTAAAGTCAAAGCTCTGGCCTCACACTGATGTCTGAGCACACTAGGGCTGAACTCCTAGTTTCATGGTACTTTCATGTCTGTCCAGAAGTGAGGTTCTAGTCCCCAGATGCTCCCTGGACCAGCTGGAGCAGAAAGTATTGTTAAGGCATTGTTGTGAGGCCCCACAGGCACTAGAAGCCTAGTTACCGGTAGCTGTGTAGGGACACTGAAGCCACAAGTCTGGTCCTGCTAAGCTCTCTGCTGCTGCCTGAGATCGAAGTCTGTTCCCACGGAACACTTCACTGCTGTTGTAGATGAATTCATCATGCCAAGCTCACTCATGCTGCTGGAGTTGAAG
>NW_008439168.1:0-420 GCF_000622305.1 Nannospalax galili
CCTACAACGAGCTGAAGCGTCCGCAGGATCCTTAGAGTGCAGGCATCTTCCCTCTGTATCATAAGGAACAGCCTGTCCCATGGGCTGGGAGTCCAGCCCTGGGGACGTGAGCGCAAAAGCAGGCTGCTCCAGGCGATGCACGAGCTGCAGGCCCGCTGGGGCTTTCCAGCAGAACCGGCCTCACTGGCATCCTCCTCCGCCGCCAACTTCAGAGGCAGCCTGGTAGCTAAAACCGCCATGACGCCCTTTTTCAGGTTTCTATCTGCACCTTTAATGACCAGAGAACCCGGGTGGTAACAAGGCTTGCACAGCACGAAGCACCAATTGTCATGCGCAGCCAGTTCCAGCTCTGAAGGTTTATGTAAAACACAAAGTATTGCCACGTGATTTTTTTTTTTTTTTTTTTTTTTTTTTTTTTTA
>NW_008439169.1:0-420 GCF_000622305.1 Nannospalax galili
ACCTGATGACTTTATATCCATGCTCAGATGCCAAGGATCTCATAAAGTAACCGACTGTGAAAAAAAAATAATATTAAAATGTGATTAACAGCCCTAAGGAATTTATAGCCTAGTGGGAGGAAATGAATTGAAAAAAATTTTAATTATAAAATTACAATGACCCAAGACAGCACTCATCCTGCTCAAGAAAGTTAAGGGGATGATCTGTAAGTATGTGCAGGGTCTAGTAAAAACTCAGTGTCATAAAACTCTAAGGTTTAAAAATCAGTTCATGAGCAGGCCAGCAAGATGGATCAGAGGGTAAAAGCACTTGAAGACTAGTGTGACAACCTGTGTTCAGTCCCTGGAGCCCTCACAATGGAAGGAGAGAACTGACTCCCACCTCTGACTTCCACGCATGTGGTGGCATGCACACCCCCC
>NW_008439170.1:0-420 GCF_000622305.1 Nannospalax galili
GAAATTCATTGATCTTAGGATTTTTACCTAGGATTCATGGTTCACACATTCCTTCTGACAATTGTACTCAATAACACTTGCCCTATTTTTTAAAATGCACAAGCCTCTTGTATTTTATATATAAATTACTTTTAATTTTGATAATAGAGTTTTGGGGTTTTTTTCTTAAATATTAGCAACTGTATTTTACGAATACTCATCTGGTTATAAAGATTAAAACGATGGACTATAATTTGAACTACACTCATAAGATGTTGGAAAACATCTTATTGTTGAAAAATACCAAAAAGGGTATTGAAAATAAAGCATTTTTATTAAAGGGATGATGGAGTAGCTATGAATTAATAAAATTTGGAACTTGAAATTTTCCCCTTAACTGCTAGCTGAGAAACACTATTTTAAATTTATGAAATATTCATT
>NW_008439171.1:0-420 GCF_000622305.1 Nannospalax galili
TTATCCTCCAAAGCTCAGCTCTGCAACTTTCAATTGGGGGACAGAGCAATTACCCTCCTCCAGCATTGTTTGGGGTATCTAGGAAAGGAGGAGAGTGGTACAGGTGAATGTGGTTGTTACTGCTGCTCTTCTCCCAGGGAGCAGCGTGAGGAGGAACTCACATTCGGGTGCTGGGTACAATCAGCTCCTCTTTACCTAAAGTCACAGCCTGTTCCTACCCCTTCAAAGGATGCACATGCCCAGAAATGGTATCTACCATGTGCTTTAGCCTAAATACGTTGAAATGAGGTGCCTGGTCCTGCCTCCTTTCACATGAATTTACTCAAAACCATTGCTTATAACTCTTTGATTGTAAAGTGTTGAAATCCTCAGGCCTACAGGCAACCCATACAAGGCTGAGCGGGAAGTGAGAGACACAAG
>NW_008439172.1:0-420 GCF_000622305.1 Nannospalax galili
CCCTAACCCTCACCCTAATTGTAACCATAGACCTAGCCCTAGCCATAAACATAACCCTAAACCCTCACTCTAACCCTAATCTGGACCCTAAACTTAACCATAACCCTTTCAGTAACCTTAACCCTAAACCTATCACCACCCCAAATCCTAAACCCAATCCTAAACCTAACTCTAACCTGAACACTAATCCTAACACTAGCCCCAACTCTTACCCTAATCCTAAATATAAGCTAGCACTAACTCTAACATTAGAACTAGCACTATCCTTAAAAATAACCCTAACCCTAAACATAGCCATACCTCTAACCCTAAACCTAACCCTAACCATAAACCTACACCTAAACCTAACACTAAAACTAACCCCAGACCTAATCTTAACCCTGACCCTAATGTTAACCTATGACTTAATCCCAACTCTAA
>NW_008439173.1:0-420 GCF_000622305.1 Nannospalax galili
AAAAAGGAATGAGCATAAGCCTTTTTACACTGAATGATTATTCAAACATTCAGGAAACTATAAAATATGATAACACACTCATGAGCACATCATGGTGGAAATACTGAAACCCACAGAGCCAGAATACAAGCAGATCTTCATGAAAAAGTAAAATAATAGTGGAAAAAGAAAGTAAAAGGAAGATATTTTTGTTCTGTATACTTTTGTCTATGTGGGTGTGTGCTTATGTGTCCTATGTGTGTATGGTGTATGCATGTGTATGTGTGTGCACATGCTATTGTTCACCTGTAAAGGCCAGAGGATGTCTTCAGATTTCTATCTCTAACACTGTCACTATTCCTTTGAAACAGGCTCTTTCGCTAAAAATGGAGTTAGGCTGGCAGCCATCAAGCCCCCAATGATCCTCCTGTCTCTGCATCC
>NW_008439174.1:0-420 GCF_000622305.1 Nannospalax galili
CATAATAATGAAATTACTTGTTTGGATTAAAGGAAACTGTATTTGTGACAAGGCTTCACTGTGTTGCCCTGACTGGCATTATGCTCCTTATGCTAAAGCTTCCTCCCAGCAACTGCTGTCTCTGACTCCTAATGTCTACTGGAGGTGAGTCACCTAGCAGTTATCTGATGGATTCACCTGAGGACAACTGACACAAAGTGTTCATAAAGAGCACATATTCAAAGCCACTTGCTGAATGACAAAAGCATACACCAATTTTTAAAGTAGAATTTATTTTCTTTACCAAAGATTTATTAGAGATTAAAATCAAATGTACTTTTTAAAAATAGTAAGTAAGACAGAGTGGCTGCAGAGCAACCTCAGTGTCTGGGGCTTAATAAACAGCACTAAAATAACAATTAATAATAATAATAATAATAA
>NW_008439175.1:0-420 GCF_000622305.1 Nannospalax galili
AACAAATAAATGAAAATTTTAAGAAACACATGTATTTTCTGAAAGTAAACACATTTTTCTAGAATGATTATTTCCAGCATTATACTAGTTATGTTTCTGTTGCTATGATAAAAACCATGACCAACAAAACTTATCGAAGGTTTATGGTTCCAGAAGATGAGTCCATCAGAGTGGAGAATACATGGCAGGTGGCAGCCAAAGCAGAAAGCTGAGTACTCATGTCTTGACCCACAGGATGCAGAGACAGCAAGCTCAAGGTGGGGTAATTCTATAAACCCTCAAAGCCCAGCTCTAGTGACATGCCTCCTCCAGTAAGACCACACCACCTAAACCTCCACAAATAATACCACCAACTGGGGTCAAGTATTTAAGTACTTGAAGTCTAGGGGCATTTTTGCTCAAATCTCAACAAGCATCAAT
>NW_008439176.1:0-420 GCF_000622305.1 Nannospalax galili
GGATCAAGGACCTTGCACATGCTGGGCAGGCCACGCCCCCAGCCTCTCACTGGTGGATTCTCAGCAGGGACTCTATCCCGAGCCACACCCCCAGCCCCTCTGTGGTGGAGTCTAGGCAGGTGCTATACTATTGAACCATGCCCCCCTAGCCATCTGGTTGTTAAATTTTGATTCCATGTAGTAATTTGAGAATATGATTGCATTGTTTTAACATATTTAAATACAACTAATATGGCCCAAATAAGTGTGGAAAAAATATATATATACACACACATGCACATATATATGTCTATATACATGTATGCATATGTAATACACAATATATAAAACCTATGAGTGTATTGAACACATAGATGCATCACCTTATGTGGGAGGAACTTGGCACAGCCTCAAGAACTGCATGTCACATAATAGAATTCA
>NW_008439177.1:0-420 GCF_000622305.1 Nannospalax galili
CTTCTGGGCTTTATCCATTTAGGTTGATATTAAGTGTGGGTTTGTCATACATATCCTTTATTATGTTAAAGTTTATTTCTTCCAGTCCTATCATCTCTAGGATTTTTACCATGAAAACATGCTGGATTTATCAAAAGCCTTTTCTGTATCTATTGAGATAAGCATGTGATTTTTGTCTTTAAGTCCATTTATAAGATTCAACATTTATTAACTAGTGTATATCTAACCATCCCTACATCTCCAGGATAAAGCCATCTTTGTTCATCAGGGATGCAGGCTTGAAGTTTTCTTTTTTGGCTGTGTCTTTACCTGATTTGGGCATTAGAGTAATACAAGCATCATGGAAGGAGTTTGTAAGTACTCTTTCTGTTTCCATTTTTTAAAAATATTTTATTTGTTATTTTTATTTTATGTATATGC
>NW_008439178.1:0-420 GCF_000622305.1 Nannospalax galili
CCTGTACTGTCCTTGTGCTCCTGAGTTCCCCCTGCTGGTTCTGAGCAGCCCTGAAGGGAAGTTTGTATCTGGGCTCACACTGAATGCCCTTTACTGTGGTCTTTGCACAGTAGTAAATGGCTGTGTCTTCTGTTATTATGCTATTCATTTGCAGATAGATAACACTTTTGGAATCATCTCTTGAGATGGTGAATCTTCCTTTAACAGATGCACCATAGTATGTTTCATAATTATTAACTTGTCTCTAATTTCTCCAATCCACTCTAACCCCTTCCCTGGAGCCTGGTGGACCCAGCCTAGCCAGGAGATAGTGAAGGCAAATCCAGAGGTTGCACAGGACATTCTCAAGGAACACCCTTCCTTCACCAATCCTCCCCCAGACTCCAACAACTGCATTTCACACTGGACACCTGAAAAAAC
>NW_008439179.1:0-420 GCF_000622305.1 Nannospalax galili
CAGGGAAGCCTAAATGATGACCTTCAGGTTCAGGTTCAGTGAGAGACCCTGCCTTAAAAAATAAGGTGCAGTGCAATAAAAGAAGAATTCTAACGTTAACCACTGGCCACCACATGCTCATACAAGGATTTGTGCACCCACAGATACACACACACACCACAGACTCACACTCACACAAAACACTGAAATGAGAAATGTTTCAATAGTCAGAATTACTATTCATTAAAAACTTCCAGGGCACATATTGTACTTAGGAAGAGAGGAAGACTGGCCAAACAGAATTGTAGCTTTTCATGTATGTATTTACAGTGAATAAAGCAAAGTACTGGAATCTAGGTCAAGTTAGAGGAAATTAGATGATCATTAAAATTTCATGGAAATAAACCTGGCATTCTGAAAGGGGAAACCTATGAAAGGGTA
>NW_008439180.1:0-420 GCF_000622305.1 Nannospalax galili
TAATTAAAAATTAAAAAAAAAAAAAGAACAGCCTCCACAAACAAAACTCAGCCCTCACAGTCATGAATCTGCCATGGATGAGAAACAGTTACTGCCCTGGGACCTCGGCCCTCCTTGATGGTTGAGGTTTCTAGAACACAAAGGGAAGCTTGCAAGACAGATGGCACACTCTCCCCAGCTCCCCAATATGCTGTTCTGTTCTCACAACCATCAGATACCACAGGAGAGCTCAAAGCTGGGGAGCTCCTTCACCCATTAACTGTTCACAAGCTTTTGTACAGGGTCAGGCGTGAGACTCACCAGCTGCAAATTGCCAGTGGCTGTTAACCAAGTGGATTCCTGCAATTGGTGATCTATAGTTTTAATTAGCAATGACTGATTGCCTCACTCTGTCAGATGTAAGTGGTATTAACCTGCACA
>NW_008439181.1:0-420 GCF_000622305.1 Nannospalax galili
GACTATTAATTCTGCTTATCCATGAACATGGAAGAGACTTCCATTTTCTGGTATCTTTTTAAATTCTTTTTTCAGTGTTTTAAAGTTTTCCTGGTAGAAGTCTTTTACTTCCTTGGTTAAGTCTCACCCTAGGTAGTCTATCTTTTTTCAGACTATACTGAATGTCACTGTTTCCCTTTCTTCTTCCCACAGTATGTTTGTTATTAGTATAGGGAAATGCTAGTATATTTTCTGCTGATATTTTTATCCTGCTCCTTTGCTGAATGTACTGTAATTTTTTGTTGAGAATTTCATACAATATTGGGGTGGGTCTTTATGCTCCCACCCTCCTCCATGCCAGGTTTTTGTCTGACTTGAGCTTGCACAGGTCTTGTGCATACAGTACCAACCATGCTGTTTCCTTATACTCATTCACCACCC
>NW_008439182.1:0-420 GCF_000622305.1 Nannospalax galili
ATCAGACAAATTCAGATTTAGAGATTTCATCTCAGCACTCTCAGAGTGACCTTCCTCCATAAACAAATGAGGACAAAGGCTGTCAAGGATGTTGGTGGGCACGTAAGGGTGAAAATTTACCCTACATATAACCTAGCTTTACCACTCATGAGGCTATACCCAAAGATGTCTACATTCTGCTTCAAAATGTTCTTCAAGCCAATCTTTTCCCAGGTTGAATTTTTTCTTTTTTTTTTTTGAAAAGTTCATTTCCTTGGCATTACGTACATGCCTGTGTGTTTTTCTGATGCCTAAGGAAGTAAGAGGGTGTTGGATCCCTGAAGCCAGATTTATAGGCAGTTGTGAGCTGCCTGACATAGGCCCAGGGAACCACACTCACGTCTTCTTCAAGATCAGTAAGTGCCCTAGCTGCTGATCCAA
>NW_008439183.1:0-419 GCF_000622305.1 Nannospalax galili
GATTGCTTTCAGGTATATATTCAAGTGTTTAGGCTAACAAGAATTAAGGATTTACAGGGACAGAGGAAACATGGTTCCATTGTATTAAAATGTGTTTTCACTGTGGTTTAAGCACAGTTTCTCAACATGTCAATTATGTAAATGTAGAATTCCCACATGACAATGGGGTTGGTTAAGATGGTACAAGAAGGGGCTAGAAAGATGGCTCAGTGGTTAAGAGCTCTGGCTGCTCTTGCAGAAGACCCGGGTTCGATTCCCAGCACCTACAGGATGGCTATGAACCATCCTTAACTCCAGTTCCAGGGGAATCCCGAAGCCCTCCTCTGACCTCTGTGACATTGCACGACACAGGTGCACTCACTTACACACAGGCAATACATTTGTACACATAAAATAAAAATAATAAATAAAATATTTTT
>NW_008439184.1:0-420 GCF_000622305.1 Nannospalax galili
CATCAGTCTTCTGTCAGAACCTCAGCTGTACAGCTGGGCTAAATGAGTCTGCTCTTGATTTTGTATGCACCCAAAATCTTCTTGAATTTAGAAAAAATATTTTTCTAGCATGTTTTGGAAGTAACTCTAATAAGGATAAGGGCAAATCACCTCCTTCGAAGGTCAAGGGCCGCAGTGTAATGCACAGTTTGAGCCCTGCTGGGATTTCACTGTGGCAAGCACCCCTAATGCTGTTCTGGGAAAAACCTTCTTACAAGGCATTGTAAGGTATGGTTGCTGGGATTCATGTCCTGGGATGAGAAGTAACTGGATGTCTAACAAAAAAAAGACGAGGAACAGTTTTCCCAAGTGGGCCAAAGAGATACAGAACTAGTCATAGAAAACTACAAGACTAAATCTATTCTGAGGAGATATATATAT
>NW_008439185.1:0-420 GCF_000622305.1 Nannospalax galili
TATATGCAGCTGATTTCATATACTACAAACATAGGAGGAAATTTTATTCCTATGTTGAGGGCTTAAATTATGTGCTATACTCTCTAAAATCATAACCTACACAAACTTTTGGAGGATCTGATGCTATTGGTTTTTGCACAGATTTATCGAGTTTATTATAGAGAGCTATTACATTACAAAATATCCTCTTGTGTTTTTAGTTGTGAATTTGAGCCTTTAACAGCGCACCAGCTATCCAGCTGAATAACCATAACAATTGGCACAGAAAACTCCCTCTGTTGGTGCAGTAGTGGCACCTCTATCTGGGTGGTAATCAACAGCTATCTAATTAGACCCAAAGCCTCACAATGGGAATGAACTCATTGGCAGTGTAATTATTGCCAAATATACATGGCTGAAGAAGTCATAGATCCTAGAGGA
>NW_008439186.1:0-420 GCF_000622305.1 Nannospalax galili
CATCTCTCAAAATGTCCTGTAACTGTGGTGGGTCACCTGCCCTCTTGATCAGTGAGGCCATGGAGACACAAGCAAATGGATGTGAACCAGTGTCCAGTCTACAAAGAGGAGGGCCAAGACAGAGGAAACATTTCTTCCATGCCTCCATGTGAAGCCAGCCATGGTCAAGCATGAGCTTTGACTTATCGTCACATAGATGGAAATGGTAAAAGAAAGGAACAAGGGGCTCCCCCCAAGCCCATGTGACCCCCAAGGAACAGATCCTTAAACGATCTTACTAGTAAAAGTAAATTGGTTTATCTGAGACAACTGTATGATCTTAAACACCCAAAGGGAAAGTATAAACGAAGATTAAAGGGATCAATATAATTAAGAGTCCATATGTATAGCTAAAAGCTACATAACAAGAAACAATGCCAG
>NW_008439187.1:0-416 GCF_000622305.1 Nannospalax galili
AGAGAGAGAGAGAGAGAGAGAGAGAGAGAGAGAGCCAAGGATACAGCTCAGTGAAAAAGCACTTGCATGTGCAAGGACATGGGTTCAACCCCCAGCACTGAGAAAAACAATAGACCTTCTCTTCAGACAGCCTTCTCTTGTAGGCTCTGTACTAACACCAGCTGCAGAACTAAAGGCACTGCTTCTATATGGGTTGAATCTATATGGATTTGCATATCGCTGGGAATGAACAAAAGTAACTAACTTCAGTGAAACATCAGGTACAAGTTTGTGAACACTGCTAAATGGGAAAAGGTAGAAATCAGAAGCATGAAAACATGGTTTTGGGCATTTTCCCCTGACCCTTGAATTGATTGTATCTATCAATTTTTCAGTTCCATTGATTTCTGCAACTATTTCTGCTCCTATTTTTTTTT
>NW_008439188.1:0-420 GCF_000622305.1 Nannospalax galili
TTTTTTTTCATTTTTCCTTTTAAAATAACTTACTAAATTTTTTGACAATTTCATATATCTTTATTATGCAATTTGAACTGTTACTCTCTTTTATCTTGGCCTCACCCATTATCCCTCTGCCTATTTCTGACAAATCCCTTTCTCACATTCACAACCTTTTGTTTTGTTTTGTGACAAAATGATTTTAACCGGCACCATCTGGATGACCTTGGGTTTGGAGTTAAGCATTTAAGCCTAGAATGCTCAATGCCTACCCCTGTCTCAGAATCTAACAAAAGCCATGAGGGAAGGGTAGGGTCCTATGAGCCATTTGCCTATCCTGGTTGCCTGTTGGCAGGCCCCATCTTGTGCAGGTCCTGTGCACATCAATGCAGTGTCTGTGGGATTATACCCAGAAGATGACATTTCACTGCCTCTCTC
>NW_008439189.1:0-420 GCF_000622305.1 Nannospalax galili
TAGCCCCCAGTGGGGATTGCTGCCTCCCTGATCAGCTCATAGTCCCTGCGGTTGGGTCTTCGCAGATGGACTTTGAGGAAGGTGCCCATGGTCTCCCTCCATTCATGTACTCAGCCCAAGGGGCAGATGGAGTTGATGGTTGTCACCTCTGGTTGGGGTCCTACATATTTGGGAGCTGAGGCTTGGAGGGTTCAATGCCTTGTTCTGGGCCCCAGAGCCTAGGGTTTCCAGGGTCAGGACCAGGTCCTGCCTCACTTGAACATCTCAGGCTCTGTATTCTGAGACAAGGGGTGGGTGGATGAACATGTACAAGGCACAGAACAGCTGTGCAGATCAGCAGGCCACTGCATTTCTGACGGCCCATCTTTCAATTTTAGGCTTCCCCTAAGTCCTACAAGGGCAGTTAGCTAGGGTCTGAAG
>NW_008439190.1:0-420 GCF_000622305.1 Nannospalax galili
TAAGTACCGCACTGTGAGGACACTGGAGAGTTACAGCCAGATGACCCTCCAGGTGGGTGCTGGGAAACGAATTCAGATCCTCTGCAAGAACAAACAATGCTCTTAAGCGCTGAGTCATCCCTCTAGTCCCTAACAGGAGTGTTTTAACCCAGAGAAAATTTTCCACAATCACCTCCCTTTTCTAAGCCTCTACCTTCATTAATGCAACCTTAGGCCAAGTGTTGCTGTGTGTCAGCTGAGCACAAGTTGCTGTCACCCTGAGATCAGAGTTACCTGAGCTTTCCCCACAGCCCTGCCCTCCCTCTCCCCTTCCTTCTGTCCTTGACTGACTGATGTATTTTCTAACTAAATACGCACCTACACTGCACACTGTCTGTAGGGCCCGAGCTGCGTTTGGAGCAGCACCAGGATACCAGGTGG
>NW_008439191.1:0-420 GCF_000622305.1 Nannospalax galili
TTCTGCAAGAACAACCAGTGTTCTTAACTGCTGGGCCATCTCTCCAGCCCTCTAGAGTCTGATTTTTATCTGTGGCAAATGATCGCCTCCTAACTTAGGTGTCATTGATCTGTTTTTGTCTTCACAAATTGCTAAGCACAGCTTGTGTGTTTTCTGAGTTCTTAAGATTGTTCAGCTGTACCTTGACTCTGGTGATCAAACCCAGGGCCTTGGGCATACTCAGCTGCTTTTAGGCACGTCTTTTTATTTTCCATAGTAACTTGATTCAATTTCTAATTCTTGATTATTTTTTAAAAATGCTCTATTCATTCATCTCTACTCTTTTTTCTCCCATCTTGAATCTTGGAGGACTAGTAAACCAAAAGGGAAATGTGATGCCCTCGAAACCCTATGAGGAATGCACATACAGTGTCTGAATAT
>NW_008439192.1:0-420 GCF_000622305.1 Nannospalax galili
GAGCAAGCTCTCCTTTAGCTTTAGTAGAATTAAGGGCACATGTTTTATTTCTCATGGTCAATATGTGGTTGAAAAAAATTCATTCCTTTCAGCAAATATGGAATTTCAGCTCTGCACATGGCATTATGCCAAGCTCAGGAAGGAGTGTCAAGAAGAATAAGATGTGATCCTTAATTTCAAAGAGCTTATAGACCCATAGGGGAGGTGAGACACTAAACAAATAACTATGGCACAGATTTGAAAGGGGAGAAGATAACTCAAGCTTATTAAGTACTCACAGCTACTCAGTAGGTCTATGTAATTAATAGACCCAGGTACAGTTGAGATAATCATTTTCATTTGTTAAGCTGTCTTTACTGAAACTCAGGAAAGTCATCTTCTTATGAAGCCAGTATGGTATTTGAAACAGGGACTTTTGGC
>NW_008439193.1:0-420 GCF_000622305.1 Nannospalax galili
TTCCAGGACAGTTGGGGCTACAGAGAGACCCTGTCTCAAAAAGACGGAAAAAAAAAGTGTCTTCTCCATTAGAAACACTTAACAATTTTACTTCTGAACCTTGCTTTGACCTCAGATTTTTCCAGAGACGTACGTACCCCAGGCTGTCCTTGAAATCACTATAGAGCTGAAGATAGTCTAGAACTTCTGATCCTCTGCCTTGACTTTCTGAGTACCAAGATTATAGGAATGGGGCACTACAGTGGGCTTTTACAATGCTTGAGATCAAACCCACATTTTTGTGCATGCTGGGTATGCTGGATAGCTTCAGTTGTCACCTTACACTTTGGAAGAAGGAACCTCAGTTGGGGAATTTTCTCTATTGGATTCGCCTGTGGCCATGTCTGTGGGGCATTTTCTTGATTGCTGAGTGATGTGGGA
>NW_008439194.1:0-416 GCF_000622305.1 Nannospalax galili
TATTAGGTAATGAAAAGCGACCTCGGGTTTACACATTCTGACACGCTGAGCCTTAAACCATCGTGTTGTGTGAAGGAAGCCACAGAGAGTGATCCCATCAGCATGAAATGTCCTGAATAGGAAAATCTGTGGAGACAAAGTGGATTACAGGGGTAGACATGGGGGAGGAAATAGCTATTCATGGGTAGGAAGGCTTTTTGAGGAAATGATGAAATCATTCTAAAGCTGACTGTGACTGTCGCTGTGCAACTCTGAACATGCTACAAACTATTGAATTGTTCACTTTGGGTGCTGAGTACAGTGTGTGGATCTCTTGACAAAGCTGGGTTTGTTTTCTTAAGTGATTCAATGGAAGAGTAGTCTTTTCAGCAAACAGTGCTGGAGCGATCACACACACACACACACACACACACACA
>NW_008439195.1:0-420 GCF_000622305.1 Nannospalax galili
CTCTTTCATGCTTTCTGGACCCTCTGCTTTGATGATCCCTGAGCCTTGGAGGGAGTGACAGAGCTATCCCATTTAGAGCCACGTGCTCCATCATCACTTACTCTTAGCACTTTGGAAGGTTATAGGTCTCTGCATTAACTACCACCCACTGCAATAAGAAGCTACTCTAATGAGGGCTGGGCACAGTGTGAAGCTACATGTATAATAAACCTGAGATTTAGAAGGCAAATACCTCACCCCATGTTAGGGGTTGTGGCAGTAGCAACAGATGATCAAAGGCAGATACCTCTCACTCTAATCCCACATCCAGTGACCATGGCTTGAATCTTTACCTTCTATATGTAATTCTGAACCATTCCTTTCTCTAATACATGCACAGCTACTATCTCTCTTCTAAAGCAGAATATAAAAGCATCCTCA
>NW_008439196.1:0-420 GCF_000622305.1 Nannospalax galili
TGTATTGCCTGCATGTAGGTTAAGTGCACTTGTGTTGTACAGTGCCTGCGGAAGACAGAAGAGGCTGCAGGATCCCCTGGAACTGGACTTATGGACGGTTGTTAGCCACCATGTGGGAGCTGGGAACCTGGGTCTTCTGCAAGAGCATCCAGTGCTCTTAGTCACTGAGCATCTCTCCAGCCCCGACTATGGCTTTCTGTAGCTGTCAGTCCTGGTGTCAAGCCACAAAGGTCCTTCCGAGATAAGAGAGGCTGAATGCCGTTCTTTCCTTCTGCAGCCCCAAGACAGATACAGCGTGCTGCGCAGACGCAGAGATGGAAGGAACAGTACCATCTGAACTGGCCCCCTTGCTGAGGTGGGAGGACCCTGCCCACCCACATGAAGTGTGAAGGAAGTCACTTCTAAAAGGGGAAAATAGCG
>NW_008439197.1:0-420 GCF_000622305.1 Nannospalax galili
TGGATCGGCTTGGCCCTCACCTGAGACCTGCCCAGAGGCTTCCTCTCTCCTGTCATGCCTTGTTTTTGGAGGCTGACATACCATGATCACCTGGGATAATGTCCTGTGGGTGAGAACACTGCTGAAGAAACTGTCTCTAATTGGGCACAGACTATTAAGAGTATGTGGTAAGGACATTTGAAGTAAGTTTATGGAAGAGTGTAGACTAATGTTACCTGTCAAGTCAAAAAACATGAAGGAGGATAACATCAGGAATTGAGATGTTTGGAAGAAACAGCAATTGGCAGTCCACACGAAGAGCACTGGCATTTTCTCACTGAGCTATAGACAGGGCCCTGTACTGTGCATTTGGTTATGTGCTTTTTCTCCTTGAGATTTCTCAAGAAGTTGTGAAACACAGTTACTAAAAACAGAACTCCT
>NW_008439198.1:0-420 GCF_000622305.1 Nannospalax galili
GTCCAACCTTCCTCTCTGCTCAATTGTTCTCTAGAGAAAGTGCATCCCAGGAGGGTGTAATGGGCTCTGGAAACAGATGGCCTCAGGTTTGATCTCAGTTCTTCCCTCACTAGGTCTGGGCTTCTGGCAAGGTCCCCTCAGCCCTCTGCTTCTCAGCTCCCTCATGTGTGAATTATAGGGGCCTGGACACAGCCTGAATCTGAACCTGTCCTGGTAAGCAGGCTCTGCCCTAAGCCCTGGATGCTGAGGGCTGACTGTACCAGTTTTATGAATAGGCCACCTACTTTCCCTTCTCTCAACAGGATGGAGAATTAGGTTAATTACACTGAGAAGAAATGCAAGGGGGTAATACAGTCTCCCATGATATCTTTTGTTCACAAGTTAAATAAATGTAAAAGTTCTTGTCCAAATGACTATAAG
>NW_008439199.1:0-420 GCF_000622305.1 Nannospalax galili
ATTGACTCCCCATTGTAATCTTGCAACTGGATTACACCACTTACCCATGGATTCATCAGTTTAATCTTCAGTCTACCCTGGTGAGGAAGTATGCTCTGAGCAGTTGAATAACTGTTGTAATTAAAGGATTAGTAACTGTCAGAGACAGAGCAAACCATGCTGTTGACCCCTTTAGTGTTTGTGGTACTTCTCAAGTGAATGGATGAATGTGCGGTACCTGATCATCTCTGAGGTTTGGTCATGTAGCCTTTTATTGAAACCTTAGATCACACATTCAATTAATTTCTGCATTTTCACAAATGTTTTGGTCTACCACAGAAAATAAACAGAACAGTTTCATGTTAACAAAAACAGATTATATTTTACCACCTAGTTTCAAGCATGTGATGATAGAAGTTGCCCTTTGAGATACTTCTTTCA
>NW_008439200.1:0-420 GCF_000622305.1 Nannospalax galili
CAGTTCCAGGGGATCCAATGCCCTCTTCTGACCTCCATGGGCACTGTGCAATGTGGGTGCACTTACGTACATGGAGGCAATACACTCATACATGTAAATAAATATATATTAATATATATTTATATTGTTTTAAAAGTAACTAGAATTGCTCCACCACATCTACCAGGGTTGTATGTAAGGTTGCATGTGAGCATGTGAGATACAGAAAACTCTGCCTCGCACACAACTAGGAAGAACGTTCACTACGTGATCGATGTATTAAGTTTTTAAACAGCTTTCTATACACCATAAAACATTTAAAATTACTTTAAAGTTCAAAAAACAATAGTGAGGATATTCTCTGGACACAGCGGAGTCTAACTAGAAATTAGTAACAAAAAGATAACAGGAAAATCAAATACTCAAAAACAAAACAAAAAA
>NW_008439201.1:0-420 GCF_000622305.1 Nannospalax galili
GCCAAGTGAGACAGCAGGCATGTGAACATGCATGTGCATATGTGAGTGTAGGGTATGCAGAGTCTCTGAGATGTAATTATATCAATGTGCTTGAGTCAGTGTGTGCTGTGTGGGAAGGAGACAGACAGGGTCCTGGAGATGGTCAGCCTTGCCTGGTCACTCAGCTGTTTGCCAGGAGGCACGAGCAGTGGCCAGCACTGGCCTACCTACAGCTCACTTTGCCAGGTATATAGATGGAGGTCTGCCCTGCCCACCTACTCAGGTCTGGGGAAACTTTGTGTTGAAGAAATGAGGTGTGTGGAGCCAGGTGTACCTTATCCCAGTGACAACAGGCTGTCGTTTCAGATCAAGAAACTGTGCACCTCCAGGGATAAGAACTCACGGTGCGTGGTGGTGTATGAGGACATGTCCTACAGCAAC
>NW_008439202.1:0-420 GCF_000622305.1 Nannospalax galili
AAAGCATTCCAGTTTGCAGAAGTGCTACATTCTTTCAGAAGTATGCAGTGAGCAGGCACTGTGCCTGGAGACGGAGAAGGGGAAGGGCCTGTCCTCAGTAATGTGCCATAAAGTCCCACAGCATTGCCATCTGGTGCCTCAGCAGCCAACTTCGTCCACTCTGTTGGCCAGCCTATGCACAGGTCCTGATCCCAAGGATAAAGGCTGCTGTTTGAGACTGACTTTCTACGTGTCATGAGAATATTGACTTGAGGATTTAAATTGCTGTAACTGTAGAGACTGGGGCTCTAGATCTTTTTATAAGAATTATACTTAAAAGCTTGAAAAATACTTTGGAAAATTAGTCAATAAGGTAATAAGCAGGCTCTGGGAGGAACTCTGCTTTGAACATGGTTGGTAAGCACTCAGCCAGTGAGCCCC
>NW_008439203.1:0-420 GCF_000622305.1 Nannospalax galili
AATAAATAATATTTTAAAATCTAGCCTTCCAGTGTTTGTTTAATTTTTTCTATACTTTTTAGCTGCCTAAAATGTGGTGATAGAATAGTAAAGGAGAAGCAATAATAACAGTTATAATTACATAGGCTATTGTCATTGCATTTGGTTGCCCATCATAACAATATGGTATGACCCTATTGCTGAAAACACCACAGTTTTGATGTAAGGCACAGAGAAATCAATCTCAAACCTACCAGGAAACGTCCTCTCTACTGGCTAGATTTCATAAAGCCAGTGCTAGAAAGTACCATGCAAGGATGCTGTGGGGGAAAAGACATCACTGGTTTTATCCCAAACTGGACCCTGCATGCTACAACACCAAACTGTCAGACAAGATGTGCCCACAGGTACAACAGTGGCATGAGGGTTATGGGGTAAGCA
>NW_008439204.1:0-420 GCF_000622305.1 Nannospalax galili
GAAGGCTGGACTTTGCATTCTATCTCTATCCCTAGCTGTGTAAGTGAACAAGTGACTTTACTGTTTAAGGCTTTCAATTTCTTTACGTTTAAATGCTCAAAATAGCAAATTTTAATTTTGTTGTGGACGGTGAGAGGTACTGAAAGCAGTGCTGGACTCATTCACAGTTGTTCAAGTGTCAATCGAATCTGAACTCACTGAGAGCCGCGATCTTTAAGTCTTTGGAGTAGAGAACAAGTTAAATGTATTTACATTTCACATATGAGTAAGTTCTACATCTTAGGCACATAATAATTTAGAATATTTCAAATGGGTATATCATAATCCGTTAGGTGACAAACTTCTACCAAGCAGGGCTTGATAAAAATCTAAGAGGTTAAATAAGTGTATCTGACATCCTCACCCTTATTTGATCAATTA
>NW_008439205.1:0-420 GCF_000622305.1 Nannospalax galili
TGAGTCGGTGACAGAGTGGACCCAAGCTTAAGCTTGTAACAATAAAAGAACTTTTGTGTATTTACATCGGTCGGCTCCTTGGTGGTCTTTGGGGTCTCTCGAACTGGGTACAACACTAGCTCAGTGGGGGTTCAGAGCATAGCTCTGTATGTTGGGTAATATAGGGAATGGGTGTGGATGGGAGGGCAGATGATTCAGCCTGGAGAAGGGACAGGGGATGTCTTCTGTCAAAATGGGGTGTGCACAGCATTTTCGCCTCTAGCAGTGACCTTTACCAGTTCTGTCCTCAAGGTGTATGTCCAGGTCAGTCATGGTGGCACTGTTCACATAGCCAAAGACCAGAAACAGACTGGTCTGTGGGGACAGATGAGACACATTAGAAAACAACTATATCACAGCACCTAGCCAGCTGTTTAAAAG
>NW_008439206.1:0-420 GCF_000622305.1 Nannospalax galili
CTTGGAATTTCTTTCTGGATAGACCTATAATATTGGTGTGTGGGTAGAAGAATGAATCTGAATCTATATGCTATTAGGAATTTATTTTCCTTTCATTGACTACTTTGTTTCTTCTACAATTCCTGAAATATTTCCTGAAATAATGCAACTTAAAAGGCAAAGCTTGGGGCTGGAGTGATGGCTCAGAACTTAAGAGCACTGGCCGCTCCTGTAGAAAACCCAGGTTTGATTTCCAGCACTCACAGGGTGGTTAACAACCATGTGCAACTCCAGTTCCAGGGGCTCCAACACCCTCTTCTGATCTCCATGGGCTTTGCATGACACGTGTGTACGTATACACATGCAGGCAGTACACTCCTACACATAAAATAAAAATAATTTTAAAAAGGCAATAACTTTTTATTTGATAGAAAATTGTAC
>NW_008439207.1:0-420 GCF_000622305.1 Nannospalax galili
CGATAGACCCACCCCAAGAGAGGCCTGAGGGTAGGAGAGCAGGCCAGGAGACAAAGTAATTGTTTTAACAAAATAATAATCTACCCATGCTTCAGTAGATAGCCCTATACACATATACACATATATGAAGCGTGTATTGGACTCAACATGTTTTTAAAAAGAGCATATTCAGTTGGGAAGGAAAAATGGTGTGAGATAGGGAAGAAATTGGAGGGGAAGAAACTGGAGGGGAGGGGAGGGGGCTGGATTTGATCACACATATTACATTTAAGTATGAAATTCTCAAAAAAGACATTTTTAAATTAAAGTTTGATGTGTAGATTAGAAAAAAGTAATACCAGTTTTTCAGTTTTAAAGAATAGCATATAGTTTAACCAGGCTCTAATGAATGGACATTGGGGACAAAATTAGATTTTATAG
>NW_008439208.1:0-420 GCF_000622305.1 Nannospalax galili
AGACTGGCTTCAAACTCACTATGTAAAAAGGATGACCCTGAACTTCTGATCTGCCTGCTTCTACCTCCCTATGATGGGCATGTGCCACTACACCCAGCTTTATGGGGGTTCTGGGAGACTGGACTCAGGGCTTCATGCATGCTAAGCCTACTTAGCTACATCCCAGCCTGTTTAGTCTTTTCGATAAGGCTCCCCACCCAGAACTGATCCCTTACACATTTCTCTCCAGCATTCCTAGTCCAGTGTTTGATGGCAAATATTATCATATCTTTTTCTAAGAAAATACGCCTAAGAACTGACTGAGGTATAAAGATCTCTTCCTACTTGGGGCTAGGGTACAGCATGGTGGTAGTGTGTATGCTTGGCCCATACCAGGCCCTGGATTCCATGCCTAGTACCAAAAAATTTCTTTTTTTTTTT
>NW_008439209.1:0-420 GCF_000622305.1 Nannospalax galili
TTTTTTTGATGTTATTTATTTTTAATTTATGTGTATGAGAGTTTTTCTGTGTGTAATTGCATGCATGTGTGCAATGCCCACAGAGGCCAGAAGAGAGCATTGGATCCCCTGGAGTTTAAGGACAGTTGTTAGCTGACATGTGGGTACAGGGAACCCTCTGGAAGAGCAGCCAGTGCTCTTAACCACTAAGTCATCTCTCTAGCCCTAATAAAATAATTATTTTAAATATCTTTAAATGAGGAAGAGAGGATCAGAGGAAAGTCAGAGAGCTATGTCCAGAGGATGGGTCAGAGGGACTCAAGATTGCAGCTTTGAGGATGGTGGAAGGGGTCTCTCTAGCAACTGGAGAGGGAAAGAAAACCCATTCTCCCTGGGACTTCTAGATGATCCCATCCCTGCTAACATCTTGTTGGGCTTCTG
>NW_008439210.1:0-420 GCF_000622305.1 Nannospalax galili
GTTAAGAGCACCGGCTGCTCTTGAAGAGGACCTGAATTTGGTTTCCAGCACCCACATAGTGGCTGCTGTGGGTTTCCAGCACCCACATAGTTGGTTTCCAACACCCTCTTCTGACCTTTGTGGGCATTGTATGACATGGGTGCACTTACATACATGTAGGCAATACACACATAAAATAAAGTGGAATAAAAATAATAAAAGATTTTTAAAAAGGAATATAGGCTGTGAAGTTGGGGTGGTGTTGTGGATAGACAGGGGAGGAATTGAAGGGGAGGGTCTGAGAATGGATTTGATCAAAACACATATGCATGCATGAAATCCTCAAAAATTAAAAATGAATACAAAAAACCTCATGAGGTTTTAAGGAAGCTTACCCTTTTGTGTTGGGCCACGTTCGTATCCAATGCACGTGCAGCCTAC
>NW_008439211.1:0-420 GCF_000622305.1 Nannospalax galili
AGCATTGTAAAGATAACTATTTTATTTATCTAAGAATGATAACAATGAATTTTATTTTTAAATTAAGGATATTGGTACTATATCCTTGAAGAGGTTTACACACTCAAAAAAAATAGGGTTGATACTGTTTTTTTGTTTTTTGTTTTTTTGGTTTTTTTTGAGATAGGGTTTACCTGTAGCCCCAACTGGCCTGGAACTCCTTATGTAGACTTGGATGTCTTCAATCTCATAAAGATCCTCTTTCTGTCTCCAGAGTGTTGGGATTAAAGACATTCACCACCATGCCCAACATTACAGCATCTTTTATGCAAAGGACCTTGTGCATTTGTCTTGGATTATTTTGACTAACTGGCAAACTTGACTGATTCTGGGATTCTTCTGTTGTCCTAGATTCAGACAAGTTTGCTAGTTAAAATCACT
>NW_008439212.1:0-420 GCF_000622305.1 Nannospalax galili
ATACAGGATGAAACTACCCTGGCTTTGCATTCCTGCCATCATTTATTAATGTCAGTGTTTTGTTTAGCCTGTATAATATTTGTGGGAACTGAGTCTCTCTCTTGTGTATACTTTTATAATACCCTAATTTAATCTAAGTTTACAAGGGATGACTATTAACCATGTTTATATGAAGAATTAGAGATGTGTGATCATTTATGTGGCTTGTCTCTATATCTCCATTTTTCTAGCAATATGATGGAATTTCTTCTTAACATGGGAAATGTCTGTGATATAAACAAGAAAGTTTCTCAAATTCATTTATGTTTGAGAATTTCATACAATGCATTTTGATCATACTCGGACCCTCTTCCCCATTTCTACCCCCCCTACTTTTCTACCTCCTGTCTGGACTTCATGTTCACTATTGTGTTTTTACAG
>NW_008439213.1:0-420 GCF_000622305.1 Nannospalax galili
TCTGCAAGAACAACTAGTGTTCTTAACTGCTAAGCCATCTCTCCAGCCCCTAACCTCCACATTATATATAGAAAGTTCTGTGTGTATTTGTTAAATAAATGAACCCACTAAAAGTGGAGATAGAGTTGAAACGGTCTTTAAATAAAGCATTTATTATCTAGGTAATTTTTATTATTTTTATTATCTAGAGGCATTCTCTGTGCACACTTACTTATAAATGAAGAAGCAAAATGGGTTTAAGTAGCTTTTAACTCAGAAACTCTTTGATTAGGGAACAAATATGATTAAGAACTAGAATCCTGGCTATTGCTAGCAAGGTAAAAACAATAATTCTGCTTTAGAAGAAAAGGTGGGGTTAAAACTCTGTTATAGCCAGGTGTGGTGGTGCACACCTGTAGTCCCAGCACTTGGGAGGCAGAG
>NW_008439214.1:0-420 GCF_000622305.1 Nannospalax galili
ATCCGACAGCCTCTTCTGTCCTCCGTGGGCATTGCACGACACAGGTGCACTGACCTAAATGCAAGCAATACATGCATACACATAAAAATTAAAGTTAAAATTAAAAAAATACATAATCAATAGATTGGTTAACTACATGTTGTCTCATTCTGTCATAGAGATTATAATTGGCCTCAGGAGTGCCAGCTAAGCAGACCCAGTGAAGTATGAGCTCCAAGGTCCAGCATGAACCCAAGAATGGCAAGTATTCACCAGATAGGTATACACATCATATGTGTCAATGGGAAGCATCTAACATCAAAGACTAAATCAATCTTACCCAAGGGCTTAGTGAAAAGATGAACATATAAGCCCATATCCAAATACCTAAGTGAGGAAGCTGGGGAACAGAGAAAGGAATAATATGCTCAAGGATCAAGG
>NW_008439215.1:0-420 GCF_000622305.1 Nannospalax galili
TATGAGTGTTTGCTGCATGTATGTATGTGTAGTATGTTCATGTGTCATACTCACAGGGGCCAGAAGAGGATGTTGCATCCTCTGGACTGGAGTTAAAGGTGATTATAAAGCTATCATGTGGGTGCTGGGGACTAAACACTGGTCCTCTGCAAGAACAGCTAGCGGTCTTAACTGCTGAACCATCTCTCCAACCTCCCTGCTAAGTGTCTTAACTGCCCTTCTACCTCTGTTGAATCTCAGCCAACCCACTGTCCACATAGCTTCAAGTGATCTCACCCATAAACACATCTGTTACCTCGTGACCAGCTCCTGCAGGTACTTTCCTACCTGACTCACACCCAGTACTCTTTCTGATGGGTCTTAGATGCCATTTCCTGGAGAAAGCCTTCCCAAACTCCTTTGCATGGTCAGGTAAAACCA
>NW_008439216.1:0-420 GCF_000622305.1 Nannospalax galili
GGAACCAAACTCAGGTCCTCTGCAAGAGCAGTCAGTGCTCTTAACTGCTGACCCGTCTCTCTAGCCCCCCAAATCTATCTATCATCTATCTAGCACCTATCTATCGTCTATCATACAACTAGCTAGCCTCTATCATGTCTATCACGTATCTACTAATCATCTATCATCTATCAATATATAATCTACCATATCTACCATCTATCATCTATTTATCTATCATTTATCTTCCTGTCTACTATTCATTTGTTTGTTTTTATTTATTTATTCATTCGTTCACTTATGGGTTTTTTTCCTTGCTGTGGCTCAAACCTGGGACCTCATACACGCTGTGCAAGCACTCTAACACTGAGCCACATCCCCCAGTCTAAGAAATGGCATTTTAATGCAGTGTTTCCAGTGTGGGAGGAACTAAATAGCAAC
>NW_008439217.1:0-420 GCF_000622305.1 Nannospalax galili
TAAAGAAACTAAATTTTTCATAAAAGAAATTAACTCTGGGGGCTGGAGAGATGGCTCAGTGGTGAAGCTCACTTTCTGCTCTTGCAGTGGGTCTGAGTTCTAGTCCTAGCACCCACTTTGGGCAGCTTACAATTGCGTTTCCCAAGCTCTAGGAAATCTGATCTCTGGCCTCCACAGCTATCTACACTCATGTTCACTTACTGCCACACAGACTCAGACGTACACACATAAAGATAAATATTTCAGAAAAGAAATACTATGGAACAAGAGTTTACTGAAAAGTATTGAGATTTGGAAAGTCATTAGCCATTAAAATCCTGAGGGTGTGTTCTCTCCTATCATTGAGATCTGATTTATGCCCCCATGTTGATGCTGTTGAAAGTTCTGGAATGCATATTTAGTAAAAGAGGTAAATGAGAC
>NW_008439218.1:0-420 GCF_000622305.1 Nannospalax galili
ATACCGGCCTTTGCTGGGTGGATAAGGTTGCAGGGGAAGATCAATGGGTTGCATTTGATGAGGAGAGAGCCCAACGACTGAAAGTGAAACCAAAGCATATACTATGGAGAGATCTGGAAAGGGGAGGTGACGAGAATGGGGGAGAAAAAGGGGGTACCCTGGGCAGTTGGGATGAATATGAGGGAGCAGAGCTCTCCACTCCCATGGGACTGGTCCAGGCTTTCCTCGTAAACATCAACAGACCCCAGCACCCGGCCTCCTAGTACCCTTGGGAGGCTAAAGATCCTAAAGAATTAAAGAAGGTGGTGGCCAAGGACGGCCCTGGGTCCCTCTGGGTTGACACCCTTCTCCAGGGCTTGGTATATCAAACCTGTATGGCCAAAGACTGGATGGATCTAGCCAAGGCAGTCCTCCCCAGCC
>NW_008439219.1:0-420 GCF_000622305.1 Nannospalax galili
CTGTAGCCCCAGCTGACCTGGAACTTGCTATGTAGACCAGGCTGGATTTGAACTCAGAGATCTGCCTGCCTCTGCCTCCCAAGTGCTGGGACTAACCACAACTGGCTATAAATCAGTATATTTAAACGAAACCTGATCTATGGCTTTGAAATCTTTGGTATTTAGAAATTGAACTCTCAATTAGGTATATTCCATAGCCATGTCTTAATTGGGAAGGCTGTAGTACATCTAAATCATGGGTTAGAATCTAGCATTAAAGGATTAACAGTGATTACTGTACCTTCTGTTTGCTAATGTGTGTATCTTTGCTCCAGTTTGCCTCAGCAGAAAGTGCCATGGCAAACTCTTCCCCAGTGCCTTATCATCCATTCCCTTGTCAGTAGGAGCTACTGCCCTTGAATGTATCTCTTGTGTCTAATT
>NW_008439220.1:0-420 GCF_000622305.1 Nannospalax galili
AATATATATATATAATTTTTTAACAAATTTTAAATGATTTTTGTTTTGTTCTTTTTCTTATCTTTTTAGCAACTTTTTCCCACCACAAACACCAGTATTATCACTAAGTTGTTTGCATTTTCTAAAGGAAGCAAAAGCAGTAATGTGAAAGTTTTTATAATTTCAGTACTACTCTGAGCTCCCATCTGTACATAAAAGGATTTTATACAGGAGACACTTCCATCTCTGTCCTCAGTGAGAATACACTAACACAGCACACTCACACATACATATACACATGCATACATGCACACACATGAGCACTCACAGGCACATACAGATGCAAACATTCATGTGCCCAAATACATACACACATTGCACACACTGGCATGCTCACAAGCCCATGTGTGCACATACATGTAAAGATACACATACACATAC
>NW_008439221.1:0-421 GCF_000622305.1 Nannospalax galili
TCAAATTAGAGGCTAAGGCAACACCGCTGGCCCATGGTAATGGTAATACTATGATAGTTTCCTCCCATAATATTGCTACTGTACAGCCATCTGTGAACATGTTTTTGCATATCAGTATGAGTATGTGATTATGACTTTTCTTTGAGCATTTGTTAGTGCCTTTTGAGGCAGTACTAGAAACTGAACCTAGGGCACTGAGTATAAGAGGCAAGCATCCTACCACCCAGTTACAGCCTCAGCCTTTTAAAAAGTTTTGTGCTTTTATTACTTGTATGTGTTTATGTGTCATGGTGCACGAATGTCAGAGAACAACTTGCAGGAGTCAGTTCTCCCCTTCCACCATGTGGGTTCCTAGGACAGAAGTCAGATCATCAGGATTGCCAGGAGGTGCCTCTACTCAATCTTGCTTCCTCCCCCTTTT
>NW_008439222.1:0-420 GCF_000622305.1 Nannospalax galili
ATTTGTGGCTAAGCTGTTCAAAGATGGCCATGGTAAAAGGACCATGCATACTATTTTCCATCACCTCCTTGGGCATTGCTTTCAGCCTTTCAAAGCCAAAACTACTATGCATTCTACATTCAGGGTTATCAGCTGCCACAGGGCCAGCTGGAATGTGAACTGGAAATAATTGAGGGGATGGATATGGCAAGGGAGCGGAAGGTTCTCTAGAGAAAGTGTCTCTTGTGAGCAGATTTTGAAACATGGAAGGAGAGATTCAGGGTCAGAAGCAGAGGACAAGGTATAAGAAACATATGTCATGGGGAATGCTGAGGGAGGAGAAGGAGATGTGGGGAAAGATCCCAAAGTGGGATCTCCCCCTTTCTAATGGAATTAGAGGAGGGTGGTTGCATTCCCAGAGGCTGTGCCACAGCAGGAGGG
>NW_008439223.1:0-421 GCF_000622305.1 Nannospalax galili
CCAGAAGTCTATGAGATGGCAGCAATCCTCTTATCAAAATAGTATAATTACATACTAGCTACAACCCACTCTACCTAGGAGTACTAATTAACAGACTGAGTAGCTAAGGTCCTCTGTCATTTGTTCAAATGCAGTCTATCATGGTGGTTTTATAACATTGAGGTATAAGGTTTGCTGTTTCATCTGGTCAGGGAGCATTGCACCTGACAGAGTACTTCCCAATGTTTTACTTCCTCAAACTAGGGAACACTGCAGTTGTTTATTCTTAGACATGTCTTAAATGGCCTTACATAAAGGCTTTGACAAAGAGGCTTTGAACAACAATGATGGTCACCACATGTACTTGCATTTTCACGTGTCTCTGTATCTCAAACTGCACAAAGTAAAAATTAACAACAAATGAAAAACTTCTATTTTGCTT
>NW_008439224.1:0-421 GCF_000622305.1 Nannospalax galili
TCTCCAAAAACTGAAAAACAAAACCAATTTTTTAAACTAGAAGTAATTTTTGTAGATAAAGGTCACACACAGAGGTTAAGACACTTTTTTTTAAAGAATTATTTTTATTTTTAATTGTGTATATGGAGCAGGGGTTGTGTGTGTGAGTGCAGTTCCCCGCAGCGGCCAGAGGCATCTGTGGGCAGTCGTGAGCCACCCAATGTGGATGCTGGGAATTGAACATAGGTCCTCTGCAAGAGCCATAATGCTCGTAACAGCTGTGCCATCTCTCCAGCACCAAGACATATGTTTTGATCCTAAACATCGGTATTATCTTAACAACCATGTTTGTGATGGTTGTAGGAAGAGAGGAATTTTCTGGTCACCACTTGATCTCTGATCAGTCAGGTTGAAGCTCTTGGCTCAGTCAAGTAGAGATCCA
>NW_008439225.1:0-421 GCF_000622305.1 Nannospalax galili
GGACCTTTGATCTGGTAGCATTTACCAGGGAACATGAGACACAATCTCCCATTACCTTCTGGACCAGTTGGTTGAGGTCGTTTTACAGAAAACTGCTCCCATCCGTATATCAGGTGGCATCTGCATCTGTTAGGGGCTGATCGGTGAGGTCTTCCCTGGTCCCATGTGTCTCCGCAAGTATTTTCTGACAGTCATGGGGAATCTCGGTGTCTTTCTGAAAGTCAGCCAGGTCACGATGTAGAGTTTCATCAAACAGAGTAGGGGAGTTCGTGAATCCTTGGGGAAGTCGTGTCCAGGTTAGTTGTCCCGATATTTCAGCTTCAGGGTCTTTTCATTTAAAAGCAAAAATGGGCTGGCTAACCGGGCTCAACCTTAGGCAGAAGAACGCATCCTTCAGATCAAGTACAGTATACCACCTGTG
>NW_008439226.1:0-421 GCF_000622305.1 Nannospalax galili
GGTAGCTAGCTGCTCCTGAGGAATGCCTTGTCCTCCTTGCTTATAACCTCTGGTTTGTACAGTCTGTAAAAATTACCATAAAAAAACCGAGCTGTAAGAAACAATGCCCACCATTTAGGAAAAGCACACTGGAAGGATTATTTAAGACCTGGGGGTGGGGGTAAAATCAGAAACGTTTCTGTTTAACATAGATCATTTTATTGGTGAAGATAAGAGTATTGTGACCTGAAGGGGAACTTCAGGTTTCCTTTTTAGCTGCAATAAGCACTTCTGTAGGAATGTTTTCCCAACCCACAGTGCCTATGATAGAGTCAAATACTAGAAATTTAGTAGACTGGGAAGAGGTTCTGTGGACTGTCCCGTGAATCCTGAAAAGGGGGTAGTCTTGTTTCTGGAGAAGACCAAAACTAGAGAGACTTGC
>NW_008439227.1:0-421 GCF_000622305.1 Nannospalax galili
GAAAGGGAGAAAAGACAGTCACCCGAAGTAGAACGTATTGGTCTGAATTTTCCCCTCAGTGGGATGCTCTGGCTCCTGCCTCCCATAGACTGTCCTTTGTATGGATTTTCATAGGTTAGGGGAAAGACTGCTAAGCTCAGCAGTGCAGAGTGGGCACTCTCAGATGAGAAGCACTGCTATAAGAGAAAACTTCATACCAGAGTTTCCTGGCCTGAGTCTCCTTGTCCTCCTACGATAATCCATCCTCCTGTGAACAAGGGCCTAAACTTTCCACAGGCTGTGCTTGCTAGCATTCACACTCTGAAGAGATGTGGAAGTCTCAACCAACCAAGCACCTTTATGAGTGGGTGGGCTGGAATGCAGGGCTCAGGCTTCCCAGTAACTCCACCCAGTGATGATGATGATGGTGATGATGATGATG
>NW_008439228.1:0-421 GCF_000622305.1 Nannospalax galili
CACATAATTAATAAACGGGTAATAAACAAGCCACTAATAAAAATAAAAAAGGCAAGGGCAAAAATCAAGAATATATAACTGTGTAGTACACACACATCAATGTATGTAAGAGAGAGAAAGAGAAAGAGACAGAGAGAACTGGGCTAACCTTAAGCAAAAGCTTTATGGGGAGAGCCTTATCTGCAAGGATAAAGCTCGCCTTCAAGGATAAATATATGGTAAGAAGGACATTCCAAACTAAGAGATTAAAACATGTGAATTCTAAGCAAGAAATGAGCACCATTGGGCCTTAGACCCTGGAAATTCTGATGAGATAAGAAAATGGGATGTGTGGGAAGGAAAGGTTGGAGGTCACCTCTATTAGAAATTGTTCAAGAGGGTGTTTATTTTACTAATGGGAATTTGAAAGAAAGATTTTTTT
>NW_008439229.1:0-418 GCF_000622305.1 Nannospalax galili
AAATACCTAGATGAGTATATGGGCATGGAGCAAATTATATATTATGAGAAGCATAGCAGGTGCTCTGTGAAAGATGTTAATTAGGTGCCAAATTGAAATTTGACTTGCCTTCAGTGTGTTCGGAGATTGCAGTTTTAAATAGAATCCATCAGTTATAATGTTCAAGACTGAAGTATTTGAGTGTGCCATTGAATTCTGTTTCCCACTGGAAGCTGGGATATCCCCTTGGCATTTTGGAGAAGAAAATGAACATTTATACTCCAGTTCTGTTGGGTTAAATGTATGCTGTGCAATAGTGTAGGACCTGACTGACATGAGCTTGGTTGTTTGTCTATTTGTTTACATGCATGTGCATAAGTGGTGTGTGGTGTGTGGTGAGGGTATGTTTGTGTGTGTGTGTGTGTGTGTGTGTGTGTGT
>NW_008439230.1:0-420 GCF_000622305.1 Nannospalax galili
TTATGTGACATTGGAGCATTGTGATGTCACAATGGAACACTGTAAAGTCATATCTTAACATTGTGATGGCACATTGGAGAAATATAATGGCACAACGGGGGATAGTATTGGCATGTGGGAGCACTGTGATGTCAAAAATGGTACATTATGAAGTCATATTGTAACATTGTGTTGGCACCATGGAGCATTGTTTTGTCATATTGGAGCATTGAGAAGTCATATTATAACACTGCCAGGGCACCATGAAGCATTCTGATGTCACATAGGAGAATTGTGATGCCACAATGGAACAATGAGAAATGATAATGTAATATTGTGATGGCATTTTGGAGCAATATAATGGCACATGGGAACATAGTGTTGGCACATTGGAACTTTGTGATGTCACATTAGAGCATTGTGATGTCACATTCGAACATT
>NW_008439231.1:0-421 GCF_000622305.1 Nannospalax galili
GGTGTTGTGCCAGATCTTCTCCATGTCATCCCAGGTGGTGACAATGTGTTCGATGGAGGTGGAGGAGCAGTCCAGGGATTATCACCACCATGAAGCTGAATTCACACAAGTCATGTCAAACTGGGTGGCCAGTGTGGACCTGCAGACTAGTAGATGCAGGGTGAACACAAACTTGACAGTCCCAGCATCATTCTTAAGGATGCATAACTGAATTAGGATTCTTTGTAAAAAAAAAAAAACAAAAAACAAACAAACAAAAAACAAAAACAAAAACACCCTTCACAGTGGGCCAATTGGCTAAACTTTCATATGACCCTTCATATCCTCAGTGCTACATTTCACAGTAGAGAGAATCCATCAGCAGAAGATTGGTGTAGTCTGTCCATGGATCAGTGAGTCTCAGGGCCAGATCTGAACTGAG
>NW_008439232.1:0-421 GCF_000622305.1 Nannospalax galili
CTCCCTCAGCATCCATTGATTGCCTGCAGTTCATATTTAGAGGTGGGATTCTGTGAACCTTCCCCCGTCTTGGCATGTCAATTGGTTTCATCCTCATGCAGACCTGGTTAGACTTCAATACACTGGAGATCTCACTGGTGCGAATTATCATATCTAGAAAGCATTAACTAGCAGCACACGCCTGAATGTTCTAAGATTTTAATACTAATCCATCTCAACTGAAACTGTGGCCCAATATCCACCTTAATTAGGGGTGTGCTCTCTTCATCATCACGGGCATTTATGTTCCAATTTTTCTTGATGAGGAGCCACACCACATCCGGGTGGTTGTAGGTACAAGCATAATGCAGCGTGATCCTGTGGAAAGGAAAGGGGGTTTTAGGAACTTGGAGAACTAGGTCAAAGCACCTTCATCCAGACA
>NW_008439233.1:0-421 GCF_000622305.1 Nannospalax galili
TCTAAAGCCAGTGCCATGTGCATAACTGCTAAGTTTCACTGCCAGTTTAGGATGGATCCTCAGCTTCAAGAATCACATTTGCATCAGCTTTGTATGTTGTGTTTTTTCTAGAAGCAAAAAATGCCTTAGGCTTTCTCCTTAGCTGGTAGAGTCTTGCATTGAAGGTAGTCTTACTTTTCCAGTGTGGACTAGGAAGGCTCTTCTTAATGGTGCTAGTCTTAAACAATGAGAGCCTCGCCTCTTGCACATACATTAGCTGCAACATTAAACTTCCTAATGCTCTTTTCTCTCTAAAGTGTACACTTTACATTTCTTTCCACTCCACTTGCTCTTTGTCATTACTCAGCTACATATAATTCACAGAAATAACCAAGCCACATATTCAACATTCGGATGTCTTGCAATTTCCTCCAACAAAGAA
>NW_008439234.1:0-421 GCF_000622305.1 Nannospalax galili
AACCTGCAGAGAAACAGACAAGAGAGCAGACTCACAGGATAAGGCAACATGAAGTCACTGGAGTCCACACGGAATGAACTTGGTGGGGTGAACCAAAAGGACAGGCCACTCCCTATGCCCTGCTCTTCCCAGTCTAGGCGTTTCCATTTCCTAGCCAGCCCCTTCCCTTCCTTCCTTCCCTCCCACTCACTCTCTTTTTATTTTGTGGTACTAGAGATGGAAGTGCCTTGTGCATCCTAGGCAAGCACTACCTGGTGGCCCCTTCCTTTGAACTGCTGCCTCATCTGTAAAATGAAGATTGTAAGTCTACTTCCTATAAATTATTCAGGGGGCTGAAGAATACAGTTTGTGAGTGGCAACATCACTGTGTTCATTACTATAATCCAAATACCACTACCTACCATATGTTGGAATGTGATTC
>NW_008439235.1:0-421 GCF_000622305.1 Nannospalax galili
GACATGGGTGCACTTACCTATATGCAGGCAATACATGCATATGCATTAAAAAAAAACAAAAAAACCCGCAATCCCTGAACAGTCCGGCCCAAAGCCAGTGGTTTCTGCAAGCCAAACAGTCTGTTAACACAGCCATCAGTATTTCTCACCTCTGAATTGCAAACTCGGCTTCCTCAAGGGGATTAAGAAGAGTTGGAGGTCTGGGGAGGTGGCTCAGGCAGTAAAGTCTTTGCTGCACAAGCACAAAGACCTGAGTTTGTGTGTATGCTGCTCTTTACTCACATAAAAAATCTAGGTGTGATGGCCCATGCTTGTAATCCTAGCACTGGGGAGGCAAAGACAGGTGGATCCCTGGAACTTGGATGGTTGCCTGGTCTATTTAGTGATGCCTAGGCCAGCGAGAGACCTTGTCTCAAAATAA
>NW_008439236.1:0-421 GCF_000622305.1 Nannospalax galili
TCCGTGTCATCCTGCACACCTGCTCCACCCCACCGTGGGGGTCTGATGGCCTGGGCTGCAGAGGGGATTTGGCCATCCCAAAACAAGGAGAAGAGGAGTGGGTGGGTAGAAGGTAGACTCTCCACCTGAAATCCTTCCCACTTCTGCCTCTGCCTTCTGTCTAGGTGTGGCCTCCTTCCGCACTGCTTCGAGACAGCTCCGAGCTCTCCAGAAGAGTATTGTTTGTGCTGCTGCTTGTCAGCGCAGTGATTCCTCTCGACTGGACGTTGTCTCCAGCCTGGAACCCAGATGGAGCTAGCTGCTGAAGTTAGCTCATTGTCTTGTAGAACTAACTTTTATCTTGTTTTTTAAAACTTAAAAAAACACTATTACTGTTGGGGACCCCTGCTGTATAAAGTAGCAGTCTCTCCATGTCCGGAAA
>NW_008439237.1:0-417 GCF_000622305.1 Nannospalax galili
AGGTGACATGACCATGTGCATGTCAGAGAGGGCAGGTGACACGACCATGTACACATCAGAGGGGACCGGTGACCTGACCATCTGCAAGGCAGAGCAGGCAGGTGACACGACCGTGTGTAAGCAAGAGGGTGCAGGTGACATGACCATCTGCACATCAGAGGGTCAGTTGATACGACCAACTGCCCATCAGAGGGGCCAGGTGACACCACCGTCTTTGTGGCTGAGAGGGCAGGTGACACGACCATGTGCACGTCAAAGATGGTAGGTGAATCAACCATGTGTACGTCAAAGAGAGCGTTTGACATGACCATGTGCACATCGGAGGGGGCAGGTGACACGACCATCTGAATATCAGAGGGGGCAAGTGACACGAAAATTTGCACGTCAGAGGGGGCATGTGACACGACCATGTGCACA
>NW_008439238.1:0-421 GCF_000622305.1 Nannospalax galili
AAAATTAAAATGGGGAAAACACATTGTATAACATGGGGAAATAACTTAAAAATAAAGCCAAAAATATATCTTAAAATAATTGTGAAGTTAACCTTATTTGAAGCTTAAGTCATATGCACTCCTGTTAGCTTTTCTGTGCTCTAACCCTAGTGAACCAGGGCAGGCAAAAGAGCCTCCTGGAGCTGAGCGTTCTTCTTGATTTTGAGTTAAAAACAGTACAGGTGTCTCAAGCCAGTTCATCATTTTGGTTAATTCCTGTAATAGTATCTTTCTCTGGGAAAACAAAGGCCTATCTAAAAGGCTGCTTTGCTAATGTTTCCCAAGTAATAAAGAGATCAGAGATCAAAGTAACAAATCTTAACAGGAATTACCTTCACAAAGACTGTTATTCTAATTTAACACCCTGTCATCAAGACGCAAA
>NW_008439239.1:0-420 GCF_000622305.1 Nannospalax galili
GAGGGGTCAGAGGAGGATGAGGAGGCTCCTCAGTTGGACTTGGGAGAAAGGGCTTGTGTCTGACTAGAGGGAGCAACCCAGGGGAGTGTGGCCTCAAGAGGGGACTCAGCTTAGGGAGGAGGGTCCTCAAGCATGAGGCATATTAGACCATGGTATACAGAAAGACAGCTGAGCCAGCTCAGAAAGAGCATGAAACCCAGAGCAGAGCCTGACTCCTCACGTGGGCCCAGAGGGGCTTCGAAGGTTTGAAGGGAGACAGGATGGGTCAGACAACTCAAAGGACCCTATTCTCTGACAGACACTCTGAGCAGAGGAGGAGGGTGACTTTTCAAATCTTTCTTTTGGTCAGAAACAGGGAAGATTTGGGTCATCTGGGTGAGTTTAACTTTGGGAAAAAACAGTCAACTTTTTGTGGGTGTT
>NW_008439240.1:0-421 GCF_000622305.1 Nannospalax galili
ACCTGTAGAATGTGCTTTCTTCTTTGTGAAACTAATTCTTTCATGTGTTCTAGCACAAACCCCAAGCTTGTGACTATAGTTTGAAAGTACAAAAAAGCACTGCTAAAGAATTGAACTCACTTGTCTCCTCCATCAGTGGGTTGAATCTTTTGCCTTCACTCATTTTGCCTATCCGTCAGCAGACCTGAGTCCCTATAATTTGCTTTTTCACAACTAAGTTACCCTGAGATCCCACTTATTTGAGACCTCATTGGAGTATTTTAGTGAAATGAACTCTGTCATGTGAACCTTAGTGTGTCCTCCTGAAACATAGATCAGACCAAGAATTCTGAGTGGGATACCAGATATATTGTCAAAATTGAATTTGTGTCTGGTAGTAGTTTTGAAGGAGGGCACCCAGTTATAATTTATGACATTTAGT
>NW_008439241.1:0-421 GCF_000622305.1 Nannospalax galili
TTTTAAAAAAAAAAAAAAAAAAAAAAAGCTTATAATTTATCATAGCTTTTTCTATATAGAAAATTTCATCTCTACTCCAAGTCTATATTGGGCTTAAAATTAGCTGCAATGTTTGTTCAAACAGGGTTATTATTTTATGAATTAGGCCTTTTACATTATTCATGGGAGTGTAGTCTAATATAGCCATTATGGAAAATAGCATGGGACTTCCTAAACAAATTACAAACAGAATTAGCAAATGATTCATGAATCCCATTTCTGAGAATGCCAAAAAGAAATGAGTCTGGGTATAGTGGTATACACATTTAATCCAAGCACTCTTGAAACAGAGGCAGATAGAGCTCCATGAGTTTGAGGCCAGCCTGGTCTTATATAGCAAGTTCCAGGCCAATCAGAGCTTGCTACATAATGAGACCTTGTC
>NW_008439242.1:0-421 GCF_000622305.1 Nannospalax galili
AGACAGACAGACAGACAGACAGACAGGGCTCCAGCACATCAGACCTCCGCACAGCACAGAATAAGAGGAAGGACTTACAAACCACTGACCCAACAAAAAATCAGCATCTAGAAAGTACAAAGAGCCCAAAGCACTCAGCTGCAAACCACTCATACAATTTAAATGGTAGCAAATAAACCAGGCACAGTGGCAGACACCTGGGAGGTGAAGAGCTCAAGGCCAGCCTGGGCTATATAATGAGTCTGAGGCCAGCCTGGGCTACATGAGACCTAGGGGATGGAAGAGGGAAAGAATGATTAAGAGTGAGAGTATAAAGTCAGGTGTGGAGGTGCGTAACTGCAATGCCAGCACCAAAGACTGAAGAAATGGAGTCACAAGTTCAACCCCAGCCTGGGCTACACAGAAAGTCTATTTCAAAAAA
>NW_008439243.1:0-421 GCF_000622305.1 Nannospalax galili
CACACACATACACACGAGCACACACGCTACACATGCACACACGTGTGAGCACGCACACACATGCACACATACGTATGCGTGTACATGCACGCACACGCACACCCCTGTCCACTGGAGGGACAGGACAGTCCACACACAGTCACATCTGTGCTACTGCAACCTCCCTTGCTCTCAGGTAACATTTCTTTCATTTCATGGTGACAGGGAAGGCTCCCCCTGCGCTCTAGGGCTCCCTTCCATCCGGCTTCGCTCTTTCTTGCTCTCTCTTTTGGTATCTTCCCTCCTTGTTCTGCTTCTTACTCTTGGGTTTAATATTTATCTTTTCTTTCTCTTCATGCAAGTGTGTGAATGGGAACAGGTATAACTGTGCTTAGAGGCAAAATAAACGCACTTCAGGGTTTCTTTCAAGGTAAAGAGCCAC
>NW_008439244.1:0-379 GCF_000622305.1 Nannospalax galili
AAAAAAAAAAAAAAAAAAAAAAAAAAAAAAACCAAACCCCATTTTACACACACACACACACATATATATATCTTGGATCGTATTCCCCAAAGTGGCATTCCTGGGTTAGAGGGTATGACCACATAGAACTCCCTAGTTGATTTCCAGAAAGATCTCAGAGACAGGTTTTGCAGCTTGGACTTCATTTATCCAGTGCTCACATTATGTCTGGAGCCAACATGTCACTTATTGACTTTATTTGGGGTACTCACTATGTATTGTGTTGTATTGACTGCGTTTATTGAATAATCAGTTGATGCCAGTTATTGCCCTTCTGATAATGATCTGCTTTAGCAGTCCATAGGAAGGTTGAGGGCTTGGTTTTATTCTGGCCTAACAA
>NW_008439245.1:0-421 GCF_000622305.1 Nannospalax galili
CAACAGGTACAGTAATAGGTTGTAATCTAAATTTCTTGGAAGGCTAAGGCAGGAAGGTCATAGGTTGGTGGCCAGCCTGATCCACACAGCTAGACCTCACCTAAGAATAATATGGAAAAAGGTTTTGAATTAAGTATATAAATCGAAGATTCATAAATGATGGAATTTTGTTCAGGGGAACAATTAATTTATTATCTTAAATTCTGTAGCCTTAATATCAATGAAATAACTGGTCACAATGTGTTCTGACATTCTAAAACTTGTTCATCATAATGTGGTTTGTCAACCTATGACACTGGTTATGTGCTTACAAGAAATATAGAATTTTAAACTCCAATCATATGACTGATCATGATTTTAAATGGCAAGTACATTGCTTCTGTTTTCAAGAGTTTTCTTCCTGAGAATGAATTGGATACTC
>NW_008439246.1:0-415 GCF_000622305.1 Nannospalax galili
CTCTCTCTCTCTCTCTCTCTCTCTCTCTCTCTCTCTCTCTGCCTCAGTTTCCTTAGTTTCTTTATATGTAAATAAACACAGTTTGAGTCTGGGAGAGAACAGTATAGACCCAAGGGATTTTGAGACAAACCAGAGGTTCCTGGGCTGGCTATGAAGCTGGAGAGAAAGGGGCTTCCAAGTTTCCCCAGGGTAGGGCAGGTCCAGAGAAGGATTTCTGGGGGTGGGAGAGGAATGTGGCCCCTGGAATTTGCTCTCTGGAGAGCCAGGCCTCCTTCAGAAAGCTCTGAATGTGGAAGAGATTCTTGGCTGTGTGGGTCCTGATGACTGAACCGACCCCTGGTGTGGCAGACACAGGACAGGATCCTCCCACATTGTGTGTGTGTGCTCACCCACAATGGAATCTTCCCAAACCCCC
>NW_008439247.1:0-421 GCF_000622305.1 Nannospalax galili
TAGATCAAAGCAGAGGGCATCAGTAGGACAGTTAACCACTCAGAATAGAAGAAATAGGACATAGAGGAGCGCTTAGGACCAAGGTGTCTTATGCTTAGTGGGGAACTTCCATGGTTCGTTAGGCCACAGCTGTATGCCCACACATTGTCTCCAGACTCTGGGTGTCTATCAGGAGTATGACCATTGGTTCCGTCTCCTGGTGGTCAGCCCTTATATGGAAGTGCCGGGCAAACCAAGTACAGGGGGTAGGTACCTGAGGGGGAGTAAATTCTGGCAATATCGAGGTAGGATGGGGGAAACAAAAGGGAAAGGAAGATGCGACTCACGGCTTACCGCCCATAAGACATAAGACAAAGGGGCCTACTCACTGAGAAAACAGCCAAAGGGGGCAACATGAGAAGTGAGCAGGTCAGGTAGCCAT
>NW_008439248.1:0-421 GCF_000622305.1 Nannospalax galili
AAAAAAAAAAAAAGACGTCATAATCAAATCCATAGGTATCAATGACCACAAAGAATATACCTGGATAAAACTCCTGTTTCCAAGTGAAAGACGTGTCCGTCCATCAGGCATTCTCCCCACCTCCCCGCATGTTGCTATATCACCAAGGCTGGCCTTGAACTGGAGAGTCTCCATTTCTTGGCTTCTCACTGAGTGGAATTTTTGTATGTGTTGTGTTTCGAGGTCAGAGGTTGGGTATCTTCTTCAACTGCTCTCTACCTTATCTTTGAGTCGGGGTCTCTCACTGAACCTGGAGCCCATGGATTGAACTAGACTGGCTGGCTACCAAGTCACCTGGATCTACCTGTCTCCAGACTCCTACCTCCAGTACTAGGATTACAGGCTGTTGTGAGAACTCTTGCCCTGGGAACATATAACTAAA
>NW_008439249.1:0-421 GCF_000622305.1 Nannospalax galili
ATTTTATGTGTATGAGTGTACTGCCTGCATGTATATAAGTGCACCCATGTAATGCAATGCCTGTGGAGGTCATAAGGGAGAGGCAGATCTCAGGGAACTGGAGTAATAGACAATTGTTTAGTAGCCATGTGGCTGTTGGAAACCAAACCCGGGTCCTTTGCAAGGGTAGCCAGTGTTCTTAACCACTGAACCATCTCTCCAGCCCCAGTTCTGTGGCTACTTTTTAAATAGCCTAGAGTAAAGAATTCTTAGTAACTAGGACACTTAATTTGCTGCTTAAAATGTACATTTCGAGCTTGGTCTCATGATTCTGATTTTGATTTTGAAGAGAACCAGTGAGAAGACAGGAAATGAAAGGAAGTGGCCCTGTAGAAAAATCAGCATTTCAATAAAATCATAACACCAGGCCTGCTTTGAAAAA
>NW_008439250.1:0-421 GCF_000622305.1 Nannospalax galili
AATGGGATGACTGGAATGCTCTCCTCATGGAGCTGCTGTGAGGATCAACAGTGTTTCTCCATGAAGTGTGTTTGAAATAGCATCTGGCACAGCCAGACCCAAGCATGAGATAAGATCCTGGTGAGCCGGCCCGCAGTGGACCTTCCTACCCTGATCTTCTTAATTCTTGCATGATGGAAATGGAAGACTGTGACAGTGATGAGATCACAATCTACAAAGATGAATGGGCAGATGGCATGGCACTCTCTAATAGCTAAGGGCTCCAGAGCACTGGTAAGTGCTGAGACTGTGCATGCACTGACTCACGTTGCAGGTGTTGCTTCAGTTAACTCCCATAATGACCCCTAGGTGGTCAATAGGGTCACCTTAGAGAGAAAGAAACTAAAATTGCTTCAGTTACTCAACTCATTTAAGGTAGAGC
>NW_008439251.1:0-421 GCF_000622305.1 Nannospalax galili
ATTCTTCAGACTTTCAAAGCAAGCCAGGCCGCACCCCCAGTAATTTCCTTTTGGACCTATGCCAGGTGGGGCCTTTAGGTCCCCACAATTAGGATTAGGGTTATGGAAAGGTTTATGGTTAGGGTTATTTTAGGGTTACAGTTTGAGTTAGGGTTAGGGTTACTGTGAGGTTTAGTGTATTGTTAGGGTTAGTGTTAGGTTTTGATTTAGGGTTAGGGATACGGTTAGGGTTAAGGATAATTTTAGGGTTAGGGCCAAGGATATTGTTAGGTTTAAGGTTATGATTAGGGTTACAGTTATGATTAGTTTAGGCTTAGGGTTTGGGTTAGGGCTAGGGTTAAGGTTAGTGTTAGGGTTAGGGTAAGGTTTAGGGTTAGGGTTAGGGATAGGGTTGGTGTTAGAATATGGGTTAGGCATAGGT
>NW_008439252.1:0-421 GCF_000622305.1 Nannospalax galili
TTTTTTGTTTTGTTTTGTTTTTTAATCACAGCAATAGAAAGCTAACTAGGACAGGGATCCTTATCTAATTATATCAATACAAAAATTTTGAACCCAAATCCTCTGCAAAAGCAACCAATGTTTCTAACTGCTGCGCTGTCTCTCCAGTCCCTCTTTTCTTTTTAGTGACCTATCATAGTAAAACAAAGGTTCTCTTATATCTTCCTACCATCAAACAGTTTTGCTAACTTCAACACTAACTTATTTCCATTTGTTACGTGCAAGTGTTCCATCACTGCCCAAGGATCAGTGTGTGCCACTAAAATAAGCATGAGCAATGGTTAAATTACAGGGTGTCATAGCAAATGTGCTCTGCTTTCCTAAAGTAGATTGCAGTTTTTAAAACCCTGAGAGAAAAGGGCATTTCATATATTTGCTTTTT
>NW_008439253.1:0-421 GCF_000622305.1 Nannospalax galili
GTGTGGGTCGCTATAAATAAAATGCTAATTCTCTATAACTGCAAAATATGACTTCGAGGATGATCAAAGAGAAAAAAGGGATCTCTGGTATGCACAGTCCAGGACAATATTTGCTTCCCATGCAGAAGACAACCTCATCAGATTTGTATAAATCTATTTGCTGAACTACAGGTCAGGAAATCAGATTTCCCATTATTAAAGTTATCATTCATTCTTAGCAATATTTATATAAGCCAACTGCAAATCAAAAAGCAGGACAAATCTGTATGCATGTTGAAGTGCATTTTAAATGTCCATGTTACAGGCATGAGGTAAACAGAAATATCAACCAGGACAACATTTTAATACACAGCCCTGTATAAGAATAGTCAGGTTATTAAGTTCTGTTTTTCTCTCTGCCATATTTCTTTAATATTCATTT
>NW_008439254.1:0-421 GCF_000622305.1 Nannospalax galili
GCTCCCTCAACCCAGGAGTGTCAAGTTGACACTAAAGCTATGCAGCACAGCTGTCACCCTCAGAAGCACTGTTTCCCTCCTTTGAGAGAGTCCTCATGATCCTGGAGCTCACCAATTAAGCTAGATTGGCTGACCAGTGAACCTAGGGATCTTCCTGTCTCACCTTTCCTAGCACTGGGATTACAGGTGAGTGCCACCACACCTGTCATTTTGCATGGGTGCTAGGGCTTGAACTTATGTCCTCATGCTTTCAATGCAAATGCAAGTAGTTTAATCATTAGGCTGTCTCCTCAGTCCTGATACTTTTGTCTTCAGAGAGCTTTAATTCCAGCATGCAGGGGACAGAGACACTCAGATCACTGTAAGATCAAGACCAGCCTGGGATGGTCTATATAGTGAATTCCAGGTCAGTTGGGGCTAC
>NW_008439255.1:0-421 GCF_000622305.1 Nannospalax galili
CATAATAATCTGTAAATAGTTCCTTTACACTCTCTAAAGTGTCTCCTTGCACTTTCATTGAAAACAAGTTTTCTTTGCCTGCCCTGGGCATCACTGTAACAGCCTATCTGAGGTAAATCACAGTGGTCTGAATTCACATTTCTCTTCTTTGCTGCAGCAGCAAAGCCATCATCATAAAGGATAGGATCAATTCTTACTCATTTTGTATCTCATGGATCCACTAATCCATGAGAAATGCAGCTAATCTGAGCAGGAGATTGACTTTCAACTCTGAATGCATTTTTGCCTTTTGAGTGTGCTGAACACTTAATATATAAAAGATCATTAGCAGACAGGAAGATGCAGGAGCAAGAGTTATATTTAGTTTATGTCAACGAATTCTAATACTTCCTCCTACATTATAGAGACTGGTGCAAGAACT
>NW_008439256.1:0-421 GCF_000622305.1 Nannospalax galili
TTCTTCTTCTTCTTCTTCTTCTTCTTCTTTTTGAGACAGGCTACAGGCTCTTAATACGTCGTAGACCAGACTAGCCTCAAACTTACATCCTTATAACTTAGCTTCCCAAATGCCAGGATTACTGGCACTATGCCTGTCTCAACTTTTTGAATTAAGTAAAATATTTCAGGCAAATGAAAGTTTACACACAAAAAAACAGGTAAAATAGAGGTAAAAACTCTGGAATTCTGTCTACCTGGCCCAAAGACCTCATTCCTATAGTGAGGTGCATACACCTACGTATTTCTACAAGTAGCTTTAATAAATATTATGATGCATTTATTGATTTAAAAAACCATAATACAGATATAGCCATAAATGTAATTGTCAAAAATGGAAAGCACCATTTACTTAGTAGTAAAAATTTGAAGCCCTCTGCTTG
>NW_008439257.1:0-421 GCF_000622305.1 Nannospalax galili
TCCATGCAGAGGAGTATCCTGTGCCAGGAAGCCTCTTCTCTGCAAGTGCATTGATCTGGGTGTGTAAAGACTAAGGCTATGTATTGCCAGTTCCAACCTCAGTTTAAAAATTAGTTTCTCAGGGGCTGGAGAGATGGTTCAGTAGTTAAGAGCACTGGCTGATCTTGCACAGGACCTGGGTTCCCAGCACCCACAGGGTGGCTAACAACCTTCTGTAACTTCAGTTCTAGAGGGTCTGATGCGCTCTTCTGACCTCTGCCAGCGTTACACAGCAGGGGTGTACTATACACAAGCAGCAAGTATGCCCACACACATAAAATAAGAATAAAAAAACAATAAGGATCTGTACAGATGGCTCAGCAGTGAACAGCACTGGCTGCTCTTACAAAGGACCCAGGTTCAGTTCCCAGCACCCACATGG
>NW_008439258.1:0-421 GCF_000622305.1 Nannospalax galili
TCTGCATTTGCCAAGCATGTGCATGGTCTTAAATTCAATTCATAATATTGTGAAAACTAAAGAGAGCAAGAGACAGGGTTTATTATCTTGTACAACAGGTGTCTTGGACAAACCAAAGGGTCTATGCATAAGATAGTTTTAACCATCAGCTTGACACAATCTAGATTCACCTGGGAGGAGAGTCTCAATGAGGGTCTGTCCAGATTCGGTTGCACATGTGAGCATGGGGGGGTCTTGATTATCTTGCAATGGGAAGCCCACCCACTGTAGTGGCACCATTTCCACCATTTCCAGGGTAGGGGGATCCTGGACTACATAAGAGTGGAGAAAGCAAGCTGAGCACTCTAGCATGCATTCTTTAGTTCATTTATCTCTGCTCTTAACTGTGAATGCAATGTGACCAGCTGCTTCAGTTCCTGCT
>NW_008439259.1:0-421 GCF_000622305.1 Nannospalax galili
GGCCTCTCGGGGCCTGGGCCCAGGGGTGGAGGGCCAGGCCAGGGCCACAAGCTCCCTGAACACACGCATGTGCCCGCCTAGCCAGTCTATCTAATGTCACTCCATTAAAGAAGACCACCTCTCCCTCACCAGCAGTGATCACTTGCCAATCAGCTAAGGTTGGGGCTTCTGACCCATGTCCTAGTTCTATGCTGGGTTTTTGTCTGGTTTGGGTCTGCACAGGTCCTGTACATGCTGTCACCATTGCTGTAAGTTTATATGAGCGAGTTCTCAGCCACCTGGAAAACTCTGTTTCCTTATGGTCATCCACCACCCCTGGCTCTTACAGTCTTTCTGCCCCATCTTCTGTAATGATCCCTGAGCCCTGGGTGGCAGAAGTTTTAATACAGGATCCTATCCAGGGACATGCACCTGTGGTCTT
>NW_008439260.1:0-421 GCF_000622305.1 Nannospalax galili
TGGAGTTATGGACAGTTGTTAGCTTCCATGTGAGTGCTGGGATTTGAACCCCAGTCTTCTGCCAGAACAGTGTTCTTAACTACTGAGCCATCTCTCCAGTCCCACGGTATTCTTAACTAACCACAATTCATATCTTAATTTTACCAGTTATCAGATAATAGTGTTTATGATTTTATGCTTTCCTGGCAGTAATCCAATCCAGGATCACACATGACCTGCTGTAGGATAAAGTTTGCAACTTTGAAATGTTTTAATAATAAAAGCCAGTTTGGAGCCAGGCATGGTGGCTCCTACTTCTAATTAACTGCACTCAGGAGGCTGGGGCAGAAGGGTTGCTGAGTTTAAAGTGATCCTCCATTACACACTAAGTTCCATGTCAGCCTGTGCTACAGAGGGACCTCATCTCAAAAACAAAAACCAA
>NW_008439261.1:0-420 GCF_000622305.1 Nannospalax galili
TTCTTTCTTTCTTTCTTTCTTTCTTTCTTTCTTTCTTTCTTTTTTCTTTCTAAGTGGGGCTTTTGGCTACTCTAACATTTCCACTTTTGAAGAGGTAACCCAAAAATCTTTTAGGGGCTAGATAAGAGCTCCCAAATACTTTTGACATTTTTGACCATTGGAACAGAGTATATTGCTAAGAGGCCCAAGGACATTTTGACTTTTAGTCAAGAAATTTGCTACTTTTCTTTGGGATCTTTTTATCCTAGTTGTCTAGCCAATTTCTACCTCCTATTCTTATCACACTATCCTCTGGAGAGGTTACCCGAATTACTGATAGGGAATTGGGACGCAGACTGCTCTGGCTTCTTTCATGCTGAACAAGGACGCAGGGTGAGGCAATTGGGGTACCCCTTCAGGGGGTTCTGTCTAAAAGACTCC
>NW_008439262.1:0-421 GCF_000622305.1 Nannospalax galili
CATGTTGGTGTGTTTCCACATCCTATGGTCCTGTCCTTCCACACACCCTCATAGCCCTGTCCCTGTAGGCTTCAAGGTTTTCCTCCTTGCTTCTTGACCATTGTCTTCTTCTTCCCAGCATCTGTGTTGGTGGCTGTGGCTTCATGTTTCTCCTCTGACCACACCCCATATAATGGCTTGTTAAAGGTGCTTCTGTGTGCTCCCGACTCTGGATGTTTATCACAGTCCCTCTGCAACATTCCTATAGAGAATAAGGGGGGCCTTTAGTGTCAAAGGCCAGGCTCTCACCATTAGAGCCTCCACATAGAGGGAGATAGTCTTGACACACCTGGGTAGAGTGGTCCTCAACTGGGGAATTGTCCCATTGGACTGACCTGTAGCCATGTATGTGGCATATTTTCTTATTTTTAATTAAAAAAAA
>NW_008439263.1:0-421 GCF_000622305.1 Nannospalax galili
AGTCTCCATGTTTTGTTTATCTTTTCTTCACAGGAATCTATTTTTGCCTTTACTTTCTACTTTATTAGAGTATATTTATTGTTGAAATAATATGTTTCCTTATGTCATTTTCTTATGGGTATATAATGTACTTTATAAATACTATCATTACCTCCTTAGATCTCCCCTCCCTCTCCCTCTGGTCCTTTTTTCTCTTCCCAAATACACCCCCTTCTACTTCATGTTGATGTTTAAATCTATTATATATACTGCATATGAGGACAAACATGCAATATTTTGTGTTTCTGAATCTGGCTTATTTCACCTAACGTGATGATTTCAAATTTCATCTGTTTTCCTAAAAATGATATGGTTTTGTTCTTCTTTATGGCCAAATCGAACTTCATTGTATGTATGTGCATGTAAGTGTGTGTGTGTGTGT
>NW_008439264.1:0-420 GCF_000622305.1 Nannospalax galili
TTCCAACTGAAAACATCTGTCTAAAGATTCAAAACTATCAGGGGCTGGAGAGATGGCCCAAAGATTAAGAACACTGGTTGTTCTTGCAGAAGACCCGGGTTCGAATTCCAGCATTATATGAAATTGTGCATTTCATATAATAGATATTAATAAAATTTAGTCTCCCCTCCCCCAACTGCACCCTTCTTACCCCCCCAAAAATTGCATGCATTCCACCGTATATGGTAAGGCCTAGTTAGTCAAGCATTTATACCCATATTTCCCTCAGTACACGTTTGTCCTCTGGAGTCTAGTCAGCCTATATAGAGTCACTCCCTTAAAGATCGACTCTCTCTCACCCAGCAATAATCAGATGTCAATAGTTGGCTAGAGTTGGGGATGACTGCCAATTTCTCCCATTCTATGCATGGTTTTTTCAGA
>NW_008439265.1:0-421 GCF_000622305.1 Nannospalax galili
AGAGACTTTCCCAGGGCTAAGTTCAAACTATGTGAGCTGCTCCACCATTTTAGTAGCCTTCCAGAAACCTAACAACCTTCAGCTATTCTCAGAGTGTCTCCATACTCCTGTGGGGGGCCCCACTGGTTGAACAGGCATACCGCACCATAGCACCAAGAGGACTGCCATCCCAGGATTTCTCACACCAACATCATCCACCTAGGTGGTCTCACCTTAGTTATCCATCTCACTATCCAAGGCACCATCCAGGTCACTACCACCCCCACCAGCCCTATGACAATAACCCACCACGTCAAAATTTCCTCTGCCAACACTCTCCTCACCCAACTTTGCTTTGATTGTTGGTCTCCTTCCCCAAATGAGGGACACCACCATCTCTCTTCTTAAACTTATCTTCAGTTCCATTGTGTCCTGCCAACTA
>NW_008439266.1:0-421 GCF_000622305.1 Nannospalax galili
CCTATCCCTATGCCTATCACTAGAACTAGTATTAGTCCTAGTCCTAAAATTAGTCCAAGCCTTAACCCTAAACCTAACCCCACTCCTAGGCCTAACCTTAGCCTGACCATAACCCTAACCCTAACACTAAACCTAGCCCTATCCCAACCCTAATCTGAGGCATGGATATAGCTGTAGCCCTACCCTTAAACATAGTCCTAAACCTGGCCCTAACCCGAATACTAGCCTTAACCCTAGCCCTAGTAGTATCCTTAACTCATCCTAAATCTAACCCAATCCTAATCCTTACCCTAGCCCTAGTCCAAGCCCTATCCCTAGTCTTGGTCATAGCCAGAAAGCTACTTTTAAACCTAAACATAAAACCAAGCCAAACATTAACTGTGACCCTAACCTAGACCTATCCCTGACCATAGCACTAATC
>NW_008439267.1:0-421 GCF_000622305.1 Nannospalax galili
CCTTCAATGCTACTGCTGTCTGTGTGCAGCCCCCTTTCTTCTTACTCACTAGTTCATCTAACACCTCCGTGGCCTGCACAAATAGGATCTGTCTCCTTGCGGCATGTTGGGCCCCCACACATCAACAGGCCATCATCATGCAGGAACCATCCACCCTATGGTTCCCAGTGACCTTGGATTCTCATTTTCACTCTGTACAACTCATGGAATGAACCGAGGTTGCCTTAACTAGGAACAAGCACGATTCTGGCATTACCACTGCCATCATCGCCACTATTATGTTGGCCACGGGGGGGTTACTGTGGTGGTGGTATCCCTGACCCAATCCACGACTACTGCCGTCACACTCAATGAGGTAGTAAACAAATCTGCTGCTGCCCTCCACACTCAGGATTTAATAAACCAACACCTTTACAGTGCC
>NW_008439268.1:0-421 GCF_000622305.1 Nannospalax galili
CTCCTCCTCCCCCTCCTCCTCCTTCCCCTCCTCCTTTCTCCTCCTTCTCCTTCCTCCTCCTCCCCCCCTCCTCCTCTCCCTCCTCCCCTTCTCCTTCCTCCTCCCCTTCCTCCTCCTCCTCTTCCTCTTTTCCCTCTGGATCTCCTTTCTCTTTGGCCTCTTGCACTTTCCCTGACTTCTTCCCTTATCAACTCTCCCTTCTCTCTACCTTTTTCCGCCTCACCTTCGTCCTGTCTCCTCCTTGTCCACAGCTCCCTGTCCGCAGGCTGCCGAGGAGGCTGCTTTACCTTCATCATGTCCAGAATCAGCTTGCGGATATGAGAGCAGCTCTTCTCTTCCCTGCTGTGTCAAGACCTTGGTTTCTTCCAGGAGACTAAGACAGATGGGGCTCCCTGCCCAGGTCTGGGATCCTCTGGCCATT
>NW_008439269.1:0-421 GCF_000622305.1 Nannospalax galili
TATATGAAATGAACAAAGTCCTAGGACACAAAATACCAAAATTTATTCAAGAATAAATGCAAAATTCATGTAAATTTATAAAATCCAAGCAAATAACATAAATTTCTTGCATGAAATTGAATCCGAGTTCACAGATTTCTTAGAGAATATTCCCATAGAATGGTGCATCTCTCAACTTTCACCACAGAAACTTCTTGCAGAAGATGGTGATTTAAGAAGAGACCAATATCTAGTCAACATTCAGAGAATAAGAGACTGTGGAAAGCTCAACGCTTAATGGGGCACCTGTATCACACCCTATCCTTCCAAGGCAAGGGATCATTGCAGAAGAGGGAGCAGAAAGATTGCAAGTCAGAAGTAATAGGTAAATACAAGGAAGGGAAATAAGGAGCTCAAAAGAGGTAGGACCATAGGAGAAGGG
>NW_008439270.1:0-421 GCF_000622305.1 Nannospalax galili
ATCAACTGAGACACATTTGCCTGTGAACACTACCAAAGAAACTGGGAACATACAAGACCAAATCTACATGAACACTTACCAACAGGAAAAACAAACAAGTTCAATTGAGTTTTATGAAGGTGAGACTGCACTGCTATTAGAAGGCATAAAATAAAATTAAATAGAAAACTAAAATGAAGTAAAAAGATCTAAAACTCCATACTCCATGAAAAATATCAAGTTGTTTTAATATCAGTGCAGTAAGGTGACTTAACATAGCATCTACCCTCCTACCAACATTTTGAGGGTCTGACAGTTTCTGCTCATAGTAGACTGCACCCTACATAGTAGATTTCACAGGCTACTTTGCCCACTGAAAGTCCACACCTCTGTCTGAGAAACTCTCACTCTGTGATCTCCAGTCCCTGTCAATCGCCGTCCC
>NW_008439271.1:0-421 GCF_000622305.1 Nannospalax galili
TGAATGTATGTTGGATTTTGTCAAATGCCTTTTCTGCATCTATTGAGACGACCATATGGTTTTTGTCTCTAAGTCCATTTATATGTTTTACTACATTTATTTACCTAAGTATGTTGAACCATGGCTGCATCTCTGGAATGAAGCTGATGTGATCCTGGTGGATGATCTTTTGGATGTGTGCCTCTATGCAGTTTGCAAGTATTTTCTTGACTATCTTCGCTTCTACGTTCATTAAGAATATGGGTCTACAGTTTTCTTTTTGTTGCATCTTTACCTGGTTTTGGCATTAGAGTGATACTGGCTTCATAGAATGAGTTTTGGAGTTCTTCTTCTGTTTCTATCTTTGTGAATAATTTTAGCAGTATTGGTTGGAGATTTTCTTGGAATGTCTGCTAGAATTCTGCTGTGAATCCATCAGGGT
>NW_008439272.1:0-420 GCF_000622305.1 Nannospalax galili
ATAGTGAGTTCCAGTACAGCTGGGGCTACAGGGAGACCCTGTCTCAAAAATTCCAAGAACACACACCAGTTAAAAGTGAATACCTTTTGCTCTAATAGTCTTACTTCCAGGAATCGAACCTACAAAACTACAATTACTTAGTGTGTAAGAATACAATAGAAGAAGGCCATTGCAGGGCCAGCAAGATGGCTCATCAGGTAAAAGACCGGCCCATGCAAGAGGACCAGCTCAGAAACAAGGCAAATGCTGTCCTCTGAACACACGTGCAGTAGCATGCGTGTTCTCTCTCTCTCTCTCTCTTCCTCCCTCTCTCCCTCCCTCCCTCTCACTCTCAATACAAAATAAAATTGAGCCAGGCCTGGTGGTACACAGGAGGCAGAGACAGGTGGATCTCTGTGAGTTCAAGGCCATCCTGGTCTA
>NW_008439273.1:0-421 GCF_000622305.1 Nannospalax galili
CGTGCTGCTCCTGTAGTTTACTGAGCTTCCTCTGAAATTGACAGGCAGGGTAAGCCACTCTCATCTCTAGGGATTAGGACTGAATGAGAAAAATTGGGTTCTGAATCATTAGCATGTGAAATTTAGTTTGTGGTAAGCCTAGCTGTGACTATTAGTCACTGGGAAAAGAATGTTAAATTAATGGAACGTTCTGTATTTGTGTGCACATGGTAAAAGCATGTGTTTGGCAGGTCTTTTCCTGGCTTTTGCAACATGTAACACCTTAAGTACGCATGCTTTTAGAGAGTTATCAGTTATCAGTGTCCAATAGTCAACATCCTCTGCTATGTACTGTAGCCTTCTCCAAAATGTGACTTTTGGGTGAAGAGTGTGTCCCAAAATATAATGCACTTAGATTACTCATTTGGCAGTTTCACATTAC
>NW_008439274.1:0-421 GCF_000622305.1 Nannospalax galili
TCCCCAGGAACTGGAGTTACAGATGGTTGTTAGCCACCATGTGGGTGCTGAAAACTAAACCCTGGTCCTCTGCAAGAGCGGCCAGCACTCTTAACTGCTGAGCCATCCCTCCTGTCCCCATCCTTTTTTTTTAAAAAAAATAATCCATTGAATCCAATTTGTACTGGTGTGGATGGAACATAGTGACTTGCCAAGAGCTACATCCGAACGAAAACTGACTCTCCCCCAAATGCCATCAACTGTCAATAGGTCCTCGGCTAATGCTGGGGGCTTGGGAATCCCTCCACCTTATTTTTTGACACAGGGTCTCTCACTCAACCTGGAACTCTTTTGTCAATCAGACTAGACTGGCTGACCAGCAGGGCCCAGGGATCCTTCTGCCTCTACCGCCCGGTGCTGGAATCACAGGCCTGTGCTGAGC
>NW_008439275.1:0-421 GCF_000622305.1 Nannospalax galili
CACAATTAAAATTAAAATAAAGCTTTGAAGGAAACAAGCTGGGTATGATGGCGTTCACCTGTAACTCCAGCTTCAGTGCTGGAGGAGGAGACAGGCAGATCCCAGGGACTTGCTGAACATCCTGTTTAATTCAAATGGAAATATCCAAGTTCAATGAGAGATTCCATTTAAAAAAATAAATAAAGTGGAAAACAAAAGACATAGGGGAAGATACTAAATTTTGACTTCTGGCATGCGCAGGTGAATTCACATACATGCGCAGGTTAATACACTGTTCGTGGAAAGCAGGCATTTGATGACATGTACTATTGTGTAGCAATTTTTTCTGAGATAGAACCTTCCATTGTGGAGGGAAGCTGGGTGTTCCAGTTTGCTTTCAATTGCTATGACAATACACTCTAACCAGTACCAATTTGGGGAA
>NW_008439276.1:0-421 GCF_000622305.1 Nannospalax galili
AAAAAAAAACCCTCCTTTGAATGTTTACATCTTTCTTTACCCGTTCCACTATTGTTGGACACCCATGTTAGCTATTGTGAATAAAGCTGTAATAAACACTAATGGACCTGGAAGGGATGGCTCAGCTGTTAAGGATACTTGCTGTTCTTGCAGAAGACCATCTAGTTCAGTTCCAAGCATCCACATCAGATGGCTCACAACTGCCTGTAACTCTGGTTTCAGGGGATCCAACACTCGCTTCTGGCCTTCACAGGCACCTGCATACATATGGTACACATGTAGACACACATACATATATATACTTGGACATACATACATACATACACATACAATTAAAAATCTTCACCAGGCACGGTGGAGCTTGCCTTTGATCCCAGCACTCGGGAGGCAGAGGCAGGTGGATCTCTGCAAGTTCAAGGCC
>NW_008439277.1:0-421 GCF_000622305.1 Nannospalax galili
TACCGGCAAGGTCAGAGGCAAAGTCAGAGGCCAGTATCATGAGGCCAGCCTCATGTCCCTCTCCCAATCTAATTCCTAACACCTTCAGTTTCTCTTCAGACTAAGGCCTCTGCTTGGGACAGATTTCTTATTACTGATAAAAGTGGCCAAATGGCCTCTGCAGCCGCTTGCTGACATTCTGTCCCTGGTGTGCTACTCCCAGAGCTTGCAGAATCTGTTCTAGACCTTCTGCTGTTTTTAAGGCATCTCCATACTCATGGTGGCAGCCCCCACCGATCAAGCAGGCATGCCACCGTGTACCATCTACAAGACAGCTACCAGCCTGGGGCTTCTCCCATTGACCTCTACTGCCTAGATGCCCTCACCCTACTTACACATCTCACTGTCCACACATTAACCATGCCACTGCAGCCACCCCCAC
>NW_008439278.1:0-421 GCF_000622305.1 Nannospalax galili
TTTTTTTTTTACTTTTTATTTTGAGGCTGATTCTTACTATATGACTCAGACTGGTCTTAAACTCATTCTGTAGCCCAGGTCAGGTGTGAACTTGCTATCCTCCTGTCTCATACTCCTAAGTAGCTGGAATTACAGGCGTGAACTTTTGAGCTGAACCAACATTTTTATTCTTCAACATATACAAAAACGGTCTCAAAATATGAAAATCAGTAGCCTCCATTTTCCATTCAATGGGAAAAGCATGGTTTACCAGTGTCTATCTTTTATGAGCAAAAAGAAAGTCTTATATCTTTCTAACTTATTTAGCAAATATACTTTGCTTTCTGTGCTCACTTGTAGCCCAGCCATGGTGTCTTTGTCACATCGCTAAGGGAAATTAAAGATGGAGATCCAGACATCCAGAATCATTCAGTGTATTTGA
>NW_008439279.1:0-421 GCF_000622305.1 Nannospalax galili
AGAGGCAGGCGGCTCTCTGTGAGTTCAAGGTTAGTCTGGTCTACACAGTGAGTTCCAGGACAGCTGGGGCCACGGGGAGACCCTGTCTCAAAAAGGCCAAAAAAAAAAACTATTTAGCTGGGCATGGTGGCATATGCCTTTAATCCCAGCAGTTGGGAGGTGGAGGCAGAGGCAGGCAGATCTCTGAGTTCAAGGCCAGTCGGGTCTACCTAGTGAGTTCCATGTCAGCTGGGGCTACAGCTGTCTCAAAAAAAAAAAAAAATTTATTTATTATTTTTATGTGTATGAGTATATTGCCTGCATGTCTGTGAGTGCACCATGTCATTACATACCAGGGAGATCAGAAGAGGGCATCGGATTCCCCTGGAAGTGGAGTTAAGGACAGTTTGTAGCTGCCATATGGGTGCTGGGAATCAAACCC
>NW_008439280.1:0-421 GCF_000622305.1 Nannospalax galili
TGGAGATGCAGTTGTAGAAAATGGGAGTGGAGCTGAGAGAAGGAAGGAGAAGACGGCTCTGCAAAACAGATGATGAAAGTTTTGCCCAGTGATGTTCACTGCAGCACTGTCCCTACCAGAGTCCTTGTGAAAACGCGAGCACTGGGCTAATGCACAATCACAGCACTGATAGAAGTCATCCAGAGAAAGTACAGTGAAGGAGGCGTTATGGATACCGTGAACTGTTTCAGCCTATTCCCTCTGAGTGTCAACCACTGACAGGATCAGCACCCACCCAGCCCACTCCTATCTCTCTTGTCACAGGGATTGGCTCAGCAAAACATGACCCTAAACCAATCAGAATAAGGTATTTGATTGAGACTCAAGGTTGTAGAGTTATTCCAGAGTAGCACAGAAGCCTGTGTGCTAAGCACAAAGAAAG
>NW_008439281.1:0-421 GCF_000622305.1 Nannospalax galili
TCACTGTGTGGATGAGGCTGGCCTGTAATTCATAAAAGTGTGCCTGCTTGTGTCTTCCCTCTGGACGATCAGAGGACCCTCAAAAGGAAATAAGTCCCAGAAATGAACTAGGCAGGTGATCCCTGGGTAATACAGCACTTGTGTTGATTTAGAGGGAAGGTAGTAGCTATGACATAATAATACCTTAATAATTTTTTGTGGATGTTTCCTTTGTTCTTTTTCTAAACTTTAGCATTTTAAAAAATATTGTGTCAAATTTAACAAGCTTTGTCTTTTTCTCTTTTTGAGAACTGGTTGTAACCTGTAGCTCAGTCTGCGTGCAAACTCATAACCCTCACGCCTCAGACTTCCAAGTCTGGATTGCAGATGAACACACAGTGCTCAGCTATTTGTTCCTTTGTTAAATGTGCTCACTTATCAC
>NW_008439282.1:0-421 GCF_000622305.1 Nannospalax galili
AAAAAATGTATGGCAGGAATGCATCATGGGAAATTCATGGAGGTGGTCTATCAGAGCTGCTGGGCTATTAGGGACATGGACATGGAGGGGTGGGGTGGGGACAAATGGGGTTAGAGGAATAAATGGGATACAAGTCCTTTATACGCATACGTGACGAGGTCACAAGAAAACACAGTGCTCACACAATTCATATATGCTAATGTATCAATATATGCAATTAATATATGCAAACGAGGAGTTGGTGGACGCTCATGGTCGTGAGCCATATTCTGAAGTCTACTTTGTCATGAACAGCAGGGTGATTTTCGTCCAGGGCCTGGCTCTCCCTGGGGTGTGTATGCACCTTCACTTTCTCTCTGGTGCCACTGTTTCAGAAATGGGCCTGGAACTTGATAAACATGGAAATGAGCATTCCCAGGCC
>NW_008439283.1:0-421 GCF_000622305.1 Nannospalax galili
ATCCCTCCAGGCCTGTGCATCTGTTCTTATACACGAATGGTATGCAGTCATGTGCTGTGTAGCGGTGCTTTGGTCAACAGTGGACCTCAGCTTGGATGTTGGTCCTGCAAAATTGTGACGCCTAGTGATGTCATAGCCATTTTACTCTGTGCAGCTCATGATGTAATGTTCACATGATGATGGAACCTCCTGGTGATGCTTCTCAGAAAATACCCCTGATAAGTGAAACATACCTGTCCTTCAGCACTTGCTTATTAAAAAGAATTCCCGTTGTGGTCCACATGTGTATGTAATCTCAGATACAGGTGGATGCCCTAGGAAATGCCCTGAGGATGTTAGAAGGAGTTTGTGCTCTTGTGCCTGCAGTGAGGTGGCCAGATTCTAGCTCTGGCTTATCTGCTCCGTCTGGAAACTGAGCTCT
>NW_008439284.1:0-421 GCF_000622305.1 Nannospalax galili
TACCCAGCATGTAGAGTCCTAACCAGTTAGTAAATGCTGGTTATCTCAGTTACAACATCTCTCCTGCCTGCTTATCTCTTGCCTCTGATCACCTCTGCCGTTAGGGCAGAAAGCACTCACTGGCACTGCAGCAACCCTGGCATCTTAAAATCGGGGAATTTCAGTGAGCGGGTGTACTGAGGGGAGCTGAGAGCGGCCTTCCCGGAAGGACCCTGCCATAGCAGCGTCTTCCCCAACTGGAAGCACCTTTGGTAAGACAGGCGGTCTTGGAGGCACTGCAAATGCTGTGCAAAGTCCTTAGGGCTGCTGTCTTCTCAACAGTGAAAGAGACTGTCGTCAAGCAATCCTTAAATATAATTGTGTTAAATATGAAGAGCTCTGTGGATAGAAGGTGGAAAGAACTGGGACTGGAGACGGCTCC
>NW_008439285.1:0-421 GCF_000622305.1 Nannospalax galili
ATGTATTTTTGCTCTGGAAATTGTTATTGAATATGTTAAAGCTGTGATGAAATGCTAAAATAAAAATAGAAATTAGTTGCTGGAGAGATGACTCAGCAGTGAAGAGCACTGACTGTTCCTGCAGAGTACACCCAGTTTGATTCCCAGCACCCACATGGCAACTAGCAACCATTGGTAACTCCAGTTCCAGGGGATCTGACATCCTCTTCTATTCCCGCAGGCATTGCATAACACCAGTGTACTTATGTATATGCAGGCAATACATTCACACGCATAAGATAAAAATAATAAATAGAAAATATAAAGCAAAGTAGTGGTTGTCTTGGGCTGGGAAAATTGACAAGGAATCCACAGGGAGTGTTTATAAAATGGACAAAGTTTCTATTATGGGGTGATGAAACAGCATACCACAATTCATTAT
>NW_008439286.1:0-421 GCF_000622305.1 Nannospalax galili
ACAATGCTCCCTGCTGCCATCACTTTGTTACAATATGACTGCAAAATGTACCAATATTCAAGTACAGTGCTCGATTGTGACATCACAATGCTTTAATCTGCCATCACTATAGGTCCATGTGCTAGTATCTTGCTCCAATATGTCAACGTTACAATATGACTTCTGAATATTCCCTGGTGTCATCGCAATGCTCCAGTATGCCAACGCTATTGCCCCACGTACCATCATATTGCTCCAATTTTGCATCAAATATTACAATATAACTCCACACTGTTACATTTTGAGATCACAACAATCCATTGTGCCACCACAATGTTACATTATGATTTCACAATGTTGGATTGTGTCATCTCAGTGCTCCACTGTGAAACCACAATGCTCCAATATGCCAACACTATTGCCCCATGTGCTATTATATTTC
>NW_008439287.1:0-421 GCF_000622305.1 Nannospalax galili
GACATGGGTGCACTTACATACATGAAGGCAAAATACTCATAGGCATAAAATAAAAAATAATAATACATAAAATAGTTTTTAAAATTAGGTTACAAGGGTGGGTGTGGTGGCACACATCTTTAGTCCTGGCCCTCAGGTGGCATAGGCAGATGGATCTCTGTGAGGACAAGGCTAGCCTGGACTACATAGTGAGTTGTAGCTCAGCTGGGGCTATAGGGAGACCCTGCCTCAAAACAAAAACAAAACAAATTATTAACAAGATCCAGATCAGTTCTGGTTACTGATAGCTCTTTAGTAATGTGCCTGGTGGCTCAGTATTCCCTCTCAAATTATAACTGCCCTTCAAGTACTTATACCATGACCTGGATACCTGTCCTGGGTTGGGCTTGACTGATAATGACAGGGGAATCTAGTACTGCAG
>NW_008439288.1:0-421 GCF_000622305.1 Nannospalax galili
CAACTACTGCCTCAACCTTGAGAAAGATCTGAAACATAACCTACAGACAGTGGCCTTGATTGGGTCTCAGGCCCCATGTCAGTCCATTTCTCTATCTCCTATCCTGTTTTCCTTTTGAGGAAAAGGTGACTTTTATCTTATTGGTTTCAAGGGATACCTTCTGCCTATGGTATGGATTGACGAATCTCATGTCAGTTAAATCAGGGGAAGCTTCCTGTCTCCCTTGTCCATCACTAGCCTCCATACAGTCCTATTCAGCACAATAAAAACTGTCAGCACCCCCACAATGCTGCTTCCATCAATCCGTCTGGAAAGCTGGGCAAGCAAAGAACCCATTGCTGCGTGTAGTTTGGTGGCTCATCATGACACACCATGGTGGGGTCTGGGGGAGGAATTCCCTCAGTACAAGTTCTAAGTTCAC
>NW_008439289.1:0-421 GCF_000622305.1 Nannospalax galili
ACCTGATTGGTAGAACTCTGCTAAATGATGGTAAACTCTGCAACAAAGTATGCAAGCCTCATAAACAGTTTCTTTATAAACCTGGAGGCACACACATCCCCCAGGGGGCTGAGGCCACAAAGGAAAAAGGCTTTTCTTTAATGGCCTGTGCTTTGTGGTTTATGACCAGGTACCTACTCTCCTGGGGTTGGCAGCCATAAATCCCTGTAACTGCTAGTCAAACAATGACAGTTAATAGAAGCTTTACCCAGTGCATGGAGGTTATAATTAACAATTTACAGCAGAAAGGAAAAGTGCCCTAATAAAAAAGTCAGCAGCTGATCGGAGGAAGTGACTGACCCAGCAGTGACTCGGCAGTCATTATAAATAAGCTGATGGAGAGACAGACTCCCCTCAGGAACCATCCCTGAGCACCTGAGAG
>NW_008439290.1:0-421 GCF_000622305.1 Nannospalax galili
CCGGGTCTTCTGTAAGAACAATCAGTGTTCTTAACTGCTGAGCCATCTCTCTAGCCCCACCAGTTTAAAAAAACATATTTTCTGCCAAAAAGACTCTTAGAAAACCAGGAGGGTGCAATTCTTGGAAACATAATTCCCTTCACCTGGGCTAGCTGCCGCCTGCCTCCCACCTGAGCCTGTTCTGCCCTTGGATCGGTATGGTTCTGGATCTCTGCAAAGGAGCCTGGGCCTAGCAGACTCCTGATCTGTCACTTATGATGCTATTTCTCCTTTTCCTCAGCTGGGTCCTGACACCACCCAATCCACAATGTTTCTGCCCACTGGAAGCACTGTGAAAGCAACTACAAGCCCCCCTTTTATTTACAGATCTCATCCTTAAACACAATGGAATGGAAAGAGACACCCAAGAACCATAGCCCCA
>NW_008439291.1:0-421 GCF_000622305.1 Nannospalax galili
CTTGTTTTGCCTGCTCTAAGAAAGAAGTATCACACAGAGGACCTCATCTGCCTCCTTCCTCACCACACCACCAGCACCTGCCACCGTGTCTACTATACAGTTGGTACTTAATAATTAAATGATAGGACACTAACGTTGCTGTCAATTATCAAGCTCTGAACTAGTTACTAGCTAAGAGACTTCTCTTTTTCCATAATCTGTGGGTTCATTCAATCAGCAACTATGTATTGAGCAACTACTGCTTACCCGTCACTGTTGTAGGTGCACGGGATAGGGCAGCGAATAAAACAGACAAGTATCTTTGCTCTGTAGAACCTTTATTTTAGGGACTCGCCCAGAATGAGCAGATGTCTTGCACACTGTGCCTGGAACATAGATCACCCTGCATGGCTTCTTCGAGGGAAAAGACCTTTGAGGTGCC
>NW_008439292.1:0-420 GCF_000622305.1 Nannospalax galili
GCTCTTGCAGAGGACCCGGGTTCAATTCCCAGCACCCACATGGTGGCTAACCATCCTAACTCCAGTTCCTGGGGATCCAACACCTTCCAAGGGCATTGCACAACATGGGTGCACTTAAACACATGCAGGCAATATGCTCATGCACATAAAAATATTTAATAAGTATTTTAATTTTGGCCTTTTTGAGACAGGGTCTCCCTGTAGCCCCACTGGCCTGGAACTATGTAGACAAGGCTGGCCTTGAACTCACAAAGACCTGCCTGCCTCTACCTCCTGAGGCCTGGGAATAAAGGCATGTGCCACCACACCCAGCAAATAATATTTATTTTTTTAAAAAATCCCAGGAACAGTGCTCAGGAAAGATATGCTTTCTTACGTTGCCTCACACCGTCAGCATGAGAAACACAAAGGTGAAAACAG
>NW_008439293.1:0-421 GCF_000622305.1 Nannospalax galili
ATTATGAATCATGGATACTATGTATTAAATTCTAATGCTAAGTGGTATCAAATTTTAATTCTAAAAGAATTTACAAAAATACATTTATTCATAGCTTTTAGTTAATTTATGCAAATGCTATAAAATACTTCAAATTTAAAGCATATGTTCCATGAGATGTAAATGATAGTTAATCCATTTTTATCATTATGTATTATATACATGTATCAAATAGACATATTGTACTCTATAGAGATATTAAAAATAATACATTATAAAGTAAATATTAAGTTCCTAGATAACAAAAGACAAAGAAGTAGACAATTATTATAATATTTATTTCTGAGGTGCTAACAACAGTTTCATAGTTGACAGGGTATAACACAAAAATCTCAGAAAAGTAAGTTTACCACTCTGAATCTCAGGGGCATTCTAGGATTTT
>NW_008439294.1:0-421 GCF_000622305.1 Nannospalax galili
CTCTTCTGACCTCCAAGGGCATTGCATGACATGGGTGCACTTACATGCATGTAAGCAATACACTCATACACATAAAATAAGATGAAAAATAGTAAGTAAAATATTTTAAACTATAGGGTTGGGTAAACTTGTATAAGTCCTTCCATTTTTCAAGCATCCAGTTCTGTAACTAAATGCAAATATAAATTTTTAGAGGTAATATTAAAAATAAATGGAACAAATATATAAAACACTTAGCACAGCCCCTAGGACCTGGCAGAACTCAATGTAAATGTAGTACTTGCTTTTGCATTACTGTGGCCATAATACCTGTCAGGAACACCTTAAGTGAAGAAAGATTTACTGTGACTTGTGGTTTCAGAGGATTTGAATTCATCCTACCAGGAGAGGCGTGACACAGCAGCTGAGGCAGGGCACATCA
>NW_008439295.1:0-421 GCF_000622305.1 Nannospalax galili
TGTATTCATGTATTTCAGTAATACAGTCTAGAAAAAGTTTGTTTTTGTATTGTGTTGTTTGACTGTCCCCCACAGGCTCGTGTGTTTGAGCACTTGTTCAGCTCCAGTTTGTGGTGCTGTTTGGGAAGGTTATGGGAATTTTAAGAGGTAGCTCCTTGCTGGAGGAAGTACATCACTAGATCTGGCTTTGAGCTTACAGGCCAGTTCTGCATTTCACTCCTGCTCTCTGCTTCCTGTGTGTGGATGAAATATGATCTCCTCTGCTTCCTGACAGCCAGCTGGCCTCACAGGGCTGCTGTCACGCCTTCCCTGCCTTGACGGGCTCTCCCTCTGGAACTAAGCCAGAATAAACCTTTTCTTCCCTAACTTACTTTTTCTGTCAGAGTATTTTATCACAGCAACAAAAAAGTAGGTAATACCT
>NW_008439296.1:0-421 GCF_000622305.1 Nannospalax galili
AAAAAAATAAATAAATAAAAAGAATTATCATTACTATTAAGATGTAAGCTTAAATATGTACTCTAATGGCAGCGGTCAATTGAACAATCTTTTACCCTTAAATACTTGTGATTTATGTACCATGTGTCTGAGAATGCTGATGTACAGGGAATTCAAAGGTATAATGTGTCTTGGTGGGTGGTTTTGTGTATATTGATACAGTTCAAACACCATTGGTTAGATGACAGGACTAAGAAGTGGGACTTAAATTGGCCTTGAAAGATGATGAGAATTTGAGTAGGTAGGGAAGGGAAATGAGAAAGGATGGTGGAAGAAGCCCAGAAAACTCCGATCTACTGCTTTTAGACAGGTGAGTTCGCAGAAGAGGGGCCTAGACACAAACATGGAACTTCTCAGTAGAAACACAAAGGTGCCCTTTGTG
>NW_008439297.1:0-421 GCF_000622305.1 Nannospalax galili
AGGATTCTCCAGATGCCCCAAGACCCATATACCAAAGCAGATTTCCCACACTTTTCTGCCATCACCCTGAAGCCCTGCCACCATTCCCTCCATGGGTCACATGCCACCTCCTGAAAACCTCCAGACCTTTGTGATGTACCAGAATCCATCTGGCTACCCATCAAGGATTGTTCAGTCTCCTCAGGGTCCCTGCCATGCCCCCAAAGTGTCGCTGCTGTCACTGGCCACAGTTTCTTGTCTCTTCCTGACCCCCTTCTTTCATTTCGTATAAGCCTGACCACGTCTGGCCACTAGCAGTGACTTTCCAGGCATCTCATGTAGTTAGGACACACAGGTAGGATCCTGCAGGGACATGGCGTCCTGACCTCCCCCTCCCCCTTGTAAGAGCTTGAGTATCTGTGGTATTTCCTGGAATTGTTTA
>NW_008439298.1:0-421 GCF_000622305.1 Nannospalax galili
GGAATAAGGACGAATGGGGCTGAGATCCTTGAAGGGCTTTGTGCTGAGTTACAGGAAGTGCTGCCATGTTAACTGTTCCCTTTCCTAGTGTACCCTTCAGTTGGCTTCCTATGTGACAAATTACCACAGGCTTAGTGGCCCCAAACAAACAAATTCACCTGACAGTTCTGGAGGTCAAGGGTTTCAGTGGTTTAGCAGCAGTTGGAGAAATGATTAAGAGCACTTACTGCTCTTGCAGAGGACCCATGATCGGTTCCCAGCATCCACATGGTGGTCCGAAACAATCTAGAACTCCATTTCCAGGGGGTCTGACATTCTCTTCTGGCCTCCACAGGTACCAGACACACACATGGCACACTTACATACATAAAGGCAAACACTCATATACATAAAATAGAAGATAAGTAGATCCTTTAAAAAA